>NC_088927.1:64415000-64510000 GCF_038396675.1 Hydra vulgaris | reverse complement strand
AACCTCTCCCATGGATGATGCCATGTTTTAGCGTAAAATGATTGTGTCACACCATTACATAAAAAGAAATTCGGGCTACTGCAATAGTTTTTAGATAAAGATTTGAATGAAGTTAAATTTGAACAGGTTACCTCAATTGAGGAATTAGTAAAGTTCGAGACCCGACTTTTAAGAAAAATTAAAAAGAGCATTTGATGCTACTGAAATTGTTTGTAAAAATGCGACAGCATATTGTTATACGATTTTAGATTTTATAATGACGGAAGAGGCGATCAATCGAAATTAAATATTATGTATGGTAACGATGTGCCAAACGTCTTTTATTAGCTTATTTTTGATGATTTGGTTTTTTATTTCTCTATTTATTTTTTCTTTGTAGTATAATTGTAAATAATTTACCTTAAAAAACAAAAATAAAACAACAAAATTGACGTAAATATAATGTAGTATATATGAAAAAAGGTTTAATGTTTAAAGCTATAAAAGTATGTCTAACAAAACCTACGTATTTTTGGTTTATCATTGAACCGTGCTGAACAGCTGTTAGTTTGGAAAACTTATGTCTGAACTAACTTATGGCATTAAATAAAGTTTCCGTTTGGATACTTTATTTAATGCCATAAGACCGTTTTAAACTAAAGAAAACACGAATTTAAAGCCTCATAAAACACGAGTTTAAAACCTCAAAAACACGTATTTAAAGCATAAAAAAACTCGTGTTTGAAACCTTAAAAAGCACGTGTTAAACTCCAGTAAAACATCTCGCGAAAATCACGTGTTTTTGGTTTACGCCTAGAACGTAACAAACACGTGTTTATACCGATTTTAATTTCGAGTTTAAAACCAGATGTGCCGTCTGGGAGTGAACACGTTATAAAGCACACGCAGCTCCAATAAATATATAAAACTCTGACAACCCCAAAATAATATAATAAAGACAAACATTATTGGTCCTGATGGTATACCAAATATATATTTAAAAAAATTAGTTTACGTTATATGTGTTCCGCTTTCGCTCATATTTGAATCTAGTCTATGAAAATTGACATAACTCAAATATTGTCTTAGGATTATGCAAATTTTTATTTGAGAACATAAGAAACTTACTAGTTTAATTGATTGTGTTTGAAAATTTTAAGTTTCACATACTTGTGGTGTACGAATAGGGATTTTTTACATTTAGATGCATATCTCATTAGAATTTTTTAAGCGAATTGGTTTTAGTGTTGGA
Source organism: Hydra vulgaris (assembly GCF_038396675.1). Lineage (NCBI taxonomy): Eukaryota > Metazoa > Cnidaria > Hydrozoa > Anthoathecata > Hydridae > Hydra > Hydra vulgaris. The sequence continues at coordinate 64,508,769 of NC_088927.1, read as the reverse complement.
CCATCTTTTGCATAAAAAAAAGTCTTTGCGTACATTTTATGGAGTTTAGATAAAAATGACCTTTTTTGTTATGATAATAATTTATTATTTATCTATTAGAAGCCGTGGCGAAGCGGTTAGAACTTCGGCTAAGAAAAAAGAAGTCCGAGGTTCGACGCCTCAAGCGACACTGGTAGGGAACGACGCGTGAACTTCTTCGTTAAATTATCTTCCGCAGTGCTCTGTGATAAGACCGTTAATACTTCTGGGAGCACCTTAATAGCTACAGAAAAAAAATTAACTTTGCATGGAGAAACATTGCAAAGTTCATTTTATCAACTTTGTTTATTTCATTAGTTAAATATTGCATAACTAATTTATTTTAACTTTAAGCGGTAAATTAAAATCAATTAATAACTTTTAAATGAGATGTAGAAAAATTTTGAACTTACTTTTGTAATGATCGTTACATGCAAATACCTTAAATTAACAAATATTTGAACATTAAAAGAAAACATTTTCAATTTAAAAACTACTAACCCAAAGTTAGTAAAGCTAATTTAATTCGTTAGTTCGTTAACTTAATTAATTTTTTTTTCTTTTTTAATTTTGTAGTATTAAACATTTTTTTTGAAAATAAAATAATGGAACATTTTTTGTTTTATGGGATATTTTTTAAAACACTAAAATAGCGGTACTTAATTTAGACACCATTGAAAGCGAATGTTATTAGCATCCAGGACCAACAATAAATATTGCACTTATTTATTCCCATTTTAAAGGTTGTTTTTTTGCTTCCCAAATCTTTATAAAGACATTGCAGAGCTTTTTTTTATATTTTCTTGGATGTTTTAGATCTGGTGCCAGTGAGCCTTGTGTTTTAATAAAATAAGTAAAAGTATGTGTGAATAAAAAAGTATATAATGTCGTGCTTTTCAGTGATTAAATTTCTCTTGTATATTTATTGTTCTATTTATACACACAAAATACTGCGAATCACAAAATGCTTTCAGATATTGCTACATATATTAACATATCTATCATACAATTTAACTACCCAGCAAACATTCTACAGCAGAATTTCAGTGGACCTACATAGGCATTTTGAGCGGACCACTGTAGTTTTGCTCATCGGTTACTTAGTGGACCATGAGCAGCAGCCGCTAAAAGTGGCTAGCCGATGACCACCACTATTAAGTTGTTTGAGAACTTAAGAAAAATTTTTCTCAAATTCTTAAATAACTTAAATAAGTGATTTACAATTTCTCTTTCCAGTCGCACTGTTCTCGTCTGACTTCGTTAAAGAGACTTGAGCTTACATCTACGGTTTCTTCACTTGGCATTTTCTTTCGTCAGCGAACTCTTTTTTCGCTTGTAATATTGTATATTTGGCATATGTCCAAAGTACAAATACCTTCCTTCTCTACGACTTATCTCGTTCATCAGCAAAGAACTTTGCTAAGACTTCCATTTTTAGGGCAAACTAATCTAACAGAACCCTCGTTATATATAGAAACTTTTGTGCATAATTAATTTCATATTTTGTGCATAATTAATTTTATATTCTGTGCATAATTAATTTCAATTAAGAAAGTGCTCCAGAAAAAAGGAAAGCTAAAAAGAGGTATGTAATTACACATAATACAAGATTTACAGCACCACTTTATATTTCAATAGTCCCATCTCTGAACTATGCCAAAACATCAATTATATCATCTAGGTGTGAACCAAGAGCAGGAAAAGCTTTATGTCTCGAACTTCTCCTGCATTTACAATAGCGTTTTACATTTATTAGCGTACGACACTTCAAAACATCCTTTCCGTTAGTTAAGGCTGAAAAGTAAGTATAACTCTTTTTCACTTCTTCACTACTTTAGTTTCAAACTATTGTGCAGTTGAAGCAGATAAATTCTCAGTCATGGGTATGAAAAATCTTTTTCATACCAATGATTGAGAATTTATCATATCAATGAGGTAAACGAGAAACATACAATCTGAGTCATGTGACACAGTATTGGGCATTTTATATAATTGCGATGAAATACACACTGCTCAGAAATTGTCAAAATTTGGCTTATTCACCGGTTGGCTTGTATAAACTTGACCAAAATCTCAGCTAAAGCTAAGATTTTGGTCAGCTGCGCGCTTCAAGTGCTCACCGTTTAGGGCCTTGACCGACGCTTTCTTTGGACATTTTTTTTAATTAACCATATAATAAAATTTGCCTTCACATTACTAAAAAATCCGCGTACGATCCTATTATCTATCGCAAAGCCTAACGTCGTCGTTGAGAACGAATTAGTTTATTGATGATGAATTAAGTGTTAATAGTGTCTTTAAATAATCAAAATTATATATATTAGAGACTCTAATATGTTAGTATATAAAACAAAAACTGCTGTGTTTTTTTTCTTTACTTCTATTCTATGAACTATCTTTCTTTTACAATTGCTTGTGAATAGAAGTGTTTTTTAATAGGAGATACAAGTAGTATAGTAAACGTTTTTAAATACAAAATAAAAGAGATGTTAAAAATGTTTAGTCTTACTTCTTTTCTAATTTTTTCGCTAATATTAAAGTCAATATAGTTATTTAATCTAATTATTTTGACATCAAACTTAATGCTGTTCAATGTAATTTTATGTATTATGATTGAGTTGATGGAGTTGAATAAAAATAAACATAAACGATTAAACTCTTTTGGTGCTAATTTGATGTTGTTATTGCAATCCTTATTTATTATATTGCTGAGGAAGGTCTTAAATGACTGTTCATCATATTTATTAGATACTTTGAAGTTTAAAGAGTTTTTATTTCTAATATTGTGCGAAATGTCATCAACGTTAACAAAATCAAATCGTTAAATAAGTGCATCGGTTTCTTGTAATAAACTATTTTATTGCACAGTTGTTGTACTCTACAGAAAAATCGATACTGAAAAACTTGTAGATTGTATGCTTTAAGTTGTTGATTGATTTGAAATATATCTTTGTTTTAAATATTAACTTTTATTAGTAAAAAAAATCATGTATTATGCATGGCTCAGGCTTTGTATTTCTTATCTTTTTTTTTTAGATTATTCACCTCCCCAAGGCCCGAAGGGGGCCACTACAGTCGAGGAGGCTACTCATTTTTTTGTGTTTTTTATTTTTTAGTTATTATTCGTGGTGCAACCCTCTCTCAACTCTTTAACTCCGAAACACGAACCTTGCCGAGCAAGGCCGCTGCGCGGAGAAACTAAGTTGAGTATCAATCTAGTGTAGTATCAAGATGTATGCATTTTTCTGGTGTAGTAATTAGACTTGAGCAGTAATCAAAGTTAGGTAGTATGAATGTTTTGAAGAATTGTAAAGGAACTTTGAAGGCTAGACCAAATATATTAGTCTTTTTGTGTTCGTTAAAATGTAATTTGCAATTAATAATAACACCAAGCAAAAAAAATTTAATTACAAATTCAATTTTAAACTTATTACCTAATAATATTGAAGTGGACAATATTATATTGGCTGTATGCTTATTTATTAAATCATTGCTTTATTTTTATTCAAATTGATATCGATTTTATTATTTCACTGCACTCTAATTTAGAGCACAGTGTAATTATAGGTGAAAATATAAAAAGTAATAATTGGTATGTATCAGCAAAAAAAAAGCCTTTTGAATGTGTTCAATTTCCTCAAAATTTAAATGTCTTCAGTTGCCTTTTTTTTTTTAAATTTTATTTTAGATGCCCTAAGGAGTCCTTACGGTCTTATCACAGAGCAACATGGAAGAGCTTTGAAAGAAAGGTCACCCCACTTTCCTTACCGTTGTTGTAAAACTTGCTCTGAGTTGAACAGCGGCGTTAAACAACTTATCTGCTTCTGAGGCAAGCACGCTAACCACTGCGCTAAGTTACTAAAATTAGATATTTTTCATGAAAACTGTCTGGTATAGCCATAATTTTTTTTAAGCTAAAAATACAATGTCCTTTTACCACTGGTGATCTCTCCATAGTATGGAGTCCATACACGGATATTAAATATGATTCATTCATATTATGTCCGTATTATATATAGACATAATAATTTTAATATAATAATTTAACAGATATACATATTTATTTTATTTTACTTTATATATATGTATATGTATATATATATATATATATATATATATATATATATATATATATATATATATATATATATATATATATATATATATATATATATATATATATATATATATATATATATATATATATATATATATATATAGGTGAAGTTCGCGCACCTAGTATCGGATTTTTTCAATGCCCTAATTCAAGATCCTTGACTTGTTTAGAAATGGTGAATCTGATGGGGTAACACCTCTATACTAACTACTTTGTATAGGTACAATAAATTATATTATAAAAGTCCGTCTTTTTTTAAATTTTTCTTAATTTTTTATATTTGAGTTTAATTTTATTTAAAAGAAACATTTAAAATCATGCATAGTGTAATCCATAAATAAGAAGAACCGTTTAGATTCCTTTTTAAATAGATCTAGTGAGGTTATCTCTTTATTAGTTATGTCTGAATATGCTTTCCATAGATATGGCCCACGATACTTAATTAAGTATGAGCTCAATTTCAAACTATATTTTGGAACAACAAAGTTGTTTTTTGAGAACCTTGTTGTGTATTTATGACAGATTTCACTAAAATAAGATTCAAATATTTTTGGAGATAATCCTAACTTAGTTCTATACATAAAGACTAAAAATTGATGTAAATTGATTTTAAAAATATCTAATGCTCTAAGTAAACACAGGAGAGGTTTGCAAGGTTCTTCTCTCCTAGCACTAAATACAATTCGACATGCATCTTTTTGTTTACTGTAAAGCTTTTTTAGTTTTGTATGATTAGTACTTGTCCAAGCGGTGTTACAGTACGTTAGGCGACTATGAATAAAAGCAAAGTATAAATCTTTAGTGGTTTAAAATTAAGAAATGGTTTAGCTCCATATATCATTCTAATAGTTTTTGAAATTTTCTTGATTGTTTATATGAAAATTCCATCGTAAATTTTCATCTAATTTCACGCATAAAAAGTTTACTGACGATTTCCTTTTAATAATAGTTTTGTTTATAATAAGATTTGGTAATTGTAATGGGGTGTTATCAATTTTGTTTGATTTATGGAATAATATAAATTATTTTTTGCCAGCATTCAGAGAAAGCTTATAACTTAAAAACCACTCCTTAACTTTTTCTAATTGTTCATTAACGTGTTAAAAAGTATTTTAATATCTTTGTGTAAATAAAATAAATTGGAATCATCAGCAAATAGACTTAAATTTATAAGATTTGATGATAAGTATAAATCATTTATGTACAGTAGAAACAATAATAGCCCTAAAATAGAACCCTAAGGAACCCCACAAGTTATTGAGTGTTTACCTGTTACTTTTGAATCATAGCATATGAATTTTTTTCTGTCTGTTAGGATTTCCGCTAAGTATTTGCAATTAGTAACTAAAAAAGAGGGAAAATGATAAGGCAGGTCACTCTTGATTATACCATTACGAAGCTGGTCACCACAAAAGTTATTGGTTATTATGTTATCAAGAAGTGTTTGGGATTTATTTCATTACTCTTGTCGGCATGTTTATTGTTGGAATATAGTTATTTTGGAATAAAAAATTTAAGAAATGTTTAACTTTTTTTTATAAGTATGATTTAATAAACTAATGTTTAGGTCCCCCACAATGTAAACATGCTTCCGCATTTTATTCACTTTAGTTAAGAATATTTTTAAACGATTTTTAAACTTTTTAAAATTACCAGATGGTTTTCTAATATATGTTATTAATAACTATGTTTTTTGTTTTGTTTTGCTAATCAATTCAATGCATAAAGACTTACAATCTGCTTCATTGACGCAAAGATCATTAAGTAAAATAAAGTTAATAGAATTGTGAACGTAACTCACGCCTCCAGCTGTTTTAAATTCTGGTTGATGAACTGAAACGTAGTTATTTAGTTCAAATTGTAAATTTGTTTCATCATTTTTGTACCAAGTTTCCGTAATGCAAATTATTTTGAAGCAATTTAGGGGTAGCCATGGGGGTAGCAGTTTTAGGAGGGCCAGGGGGTAGTAGCTCCGGTAGTAGCATCTTATAATATTTTCAAATTTTTGAAATTTTTATTGAGACTTCTGATACCAATGTTCAAAACTGAGAATTTATCTTTATCTTGTTGAAGAAGTTGTGCCCATTCTGACATTGTGTAGTATTTACTTTTTAATTTTTTTTTTATTCAAATAAACAGTGTTCGCTTCATTATCAAAAAGACCATAATTTTGATCAGAAAATTTAGTAATGAAATTCCCCTCCATTCTGTTTAAATACGATAAAATAAGAAATTAAAAATAGGGAAAAAACAATAGGTGAATAACCTGAAGTTATAAATATTTAGGAGGTAGTTTTTTTGGATTGCTTGCTTTAGATTTATATCAACAGTATGCTTAAATGTGTAAATAAAAGAAATTCTTGTCCTATTTTCTTGTTTTAAATTTTATAGTGGTTTTTAGGCGTTTTTTAGAAGTAGGGGGTGGAATTACCCCAGGAAACCCTATATATATATATATATATATATATATATATATATATATATATATATATATATATATATATATATATATATATATATATATATATATATATATATACAAATAAAGATAATCACCGGCCTCGCAAGCTTTAATTTAACGAAATTTTTTGCGCACTATTAAATCTTTGCGTCAGGGTCATTTGCCTCTTGTCCTCCCCCTAGCTACGATACTGTATGATTTGTATCTTATTTAATATACCACCACTATATGTGAGTTTAAATCATACCTCTTTCAAACTGACGATAAAGCACTTTTTGTTTTAAAAACGTATTAAAATGTTTTTGTAATAAGCTGTATAAAGCAACAGTAAAACAATACTGCGAGTTTGTTTCGTCAATATAAAAAGCTAGTGGTAATATAAAACAACTTTGCCTTTTAACTTTTTTTAAGTTAAAAACATAAAACGCATTCAAAATAAAACGTGTTTTATCGTCAGAATTAACGGAGTATAATATTGAATAATTTAAATTTATCGTATCTCTATCTTTTTTCCATTATACTTTTTTTTATTAGATTATATTAATTTGATATAAAGAAGAAAAAAAAATTTATCACGTTTTACCTGAGTTTAAATAATACTTTTTTTTTACTACTATTACAATTAAAATCATGTAAAACATTAAATAATAAAAAGTCTATTGTAACGTTTTTTTATTTTGCGCCTGTTGTATTGGTTTATATATGAAATTTTGTATTGCGGGTACTGACGATGACGAGCGTATAAGCAGTGACGCAAGTATTTACATTTATTAACTAAAAACATTTAAATAATTGAAGTAATTTTACTTTATATCCACTAAAAACCACATCCGTAACAATTGAGATTTTTTTGGTTTTCTCTTATCTACTAAAATACTTTTAATAATTAGAATCCATTAAAATTAATACTAAAAATGGTTTTTAAAACAAAATAATTATTTTGTTTTAAAAACCAACTAATCCTGAGGACATTCGTCGTCCTGAGGACGTCCGTCGTCCGTCCCCCGGACGACGCGTACTCACTGGAAAAACCCTACGTGTAGAATTCAGTTAAGAAGTTTTGTATAACTTTTTTTAAAGTAAAAAAAAAAATATTTCTATACTCCTTCACTTCAATATTTTTTTACATAAAAGTATCTTTAACATAAGTTGAAAAAACAAGCTAGAGGCTTGGTTTCAGCTACATTTCTTGAATAGTTAAAAAGTTAAAAAAAATAATGCTGTTTATTCTCTCTTTAATCTAATAATTAGAAAATCAACGGGAAAAAAAAAAGGTAAAAGAAAATCTTTTTACCAAATTATTTAAACCGATACTCTTATGATGACTAAATTAAAATACTAAATATTAGACGCAGTATTGTTTAGAATTCTCAAAACTAGCTGCACGTATTTTGAAAAATCGAAACACGTTTTCCACCCAAACCGTTACTTAAAATACGTCGACTTGTTAATAAATTCTTTATTGTACTGAAAATTCAGATTTCTTCAGAACATGTGTTAATATTTAATTTAGCGAATTCTTTATTTTTCATTCCAAACGAATTGAAAACAAGGGTTCTATAAAATTAAAAAAAAAAATAAACAAGAAGAAAATTTTTTTTCAAAGTTTCGAAGAAAACATGGTAATTCTAGTTATTCATAGTTTTAAGTTTAAGTTTTAATTAATTATAAAATATATTTAAAGCAGTTTAAATTATTTTATTTATTTCTCAAGTTTAATGTGTTGTTGAACAAATGTGTCTGTATCTAATATATATTATAGCAATAATAATTTTATTACAGTCATACAAAAATTAAGATGTTTAAAAAAGTTTTCAGGGTTTGTAATTATCTTCTGCTTGCTTATTATTTTTATTATTATTAAGTCTTTTATTATTAAAAAAACTTTTTTAGTATAATTTATGCTTTTTTTTACAGTTTATAATATTTAAGTATAATTTATTCAAAATATTTTGTTTGCGTTTAACCAGTTTAACAGTTACAGTTTTTTAAAGTCGTTGTAGATAAATTTATAAACTTTTTTGACGGAATCGTTTATTTAAAGAAGGTTTGTTTCGTCAGCATAGCGTTGTAATCTGCAGAATTTTAAGGCTCAAGATAAATCAATGGTATAAATAAGAAACAGTGGCCAAGATCAGATCCCCAAGGAACTCCAACAAGTTCATCAGTTTAAGAATAATATGCCCCATTAACAGATACAAGTTGTTTTCTACTCTAACCACAAGTTTGACACTCCTCCTCCATCTAAAGAAATCTAAATTTTTATTACACTACTGTTTAGTTCCCCTCAGACAGTTTGAAAACTGTCAAACAAATATGCAGCGTAAAAAGCCACAGTCAGCGTAAAAAGCCACAGTAACACGTCCGCAACACACGTTGCAGTTTTCACTAGGTCTTTTCTGTACAAATCCATTAATACCTAATAATTGAGGATTTTTAAGTTCTTAATTATTAGGTAGAGTTCTAGAGTTTTATTGATTCTCGGTCTAGAGTTTTATTGAATTTTGTTGAATCTCGGTCTAGAGTTTTATTGAATTCTAGACCAAGTTTTAACTTGGTCTAGAATTTTATTAAAACTCGTTCTAGAGTTTTATTGAAACTCTGTTTTACTCTATTAACTCTTGCGTAAAAATTTCTAATCAGCCTATATAATATATAGGCTGATTAGAAATTTAACTTAAAGTACTTAAACATTTACATATTATGTAAATGTTTAAGTACAATAATAAAGTTTTTGAAGGTGTTGCGTTTGCGGGTGTTTGGAACTGTAGAAATTTATGCTTTAGACTAAAATTAGCATGACTGAAAACTAAATTTTAATATTAAAATCAATAATTTCTGCCTTATGATGGGAATTTTACACTTTAACTGAAAAAGTTAAAAAGACTTAATTTGAATTAATACTATTAAAAAATGTCAAAAGTTTGAAAAGTTTATGAACGGTTGAAGGTTTGTTTTATAAGGTATATTGACAGGGGCGGATCTAGCATTTTAAATGGATGATGCGAGATTTTTTTATTAACCCCCCCCCCCCCCTCTAGAATTTAAATATAGAATTTGACAATGTGGAATACTATAGACACCGAACAAAGTTCATGGTGTAAATGCATGGTGAAAAACATGTAAATCTTTTTGTTGGATACATCAAAGTTTTAAAACCAACTTTTGCTTACTAAAAAAACGTCTTTGTGGTAAAACACAAAATGCCAACGAGGATTTGAAGACGTTGTCCGAAAAGTATTTTTGTTAGTGGAAAGGTCTTAGAAACTGGAGTTAACTTAGCTGTTATTGAATTTAATAAAAATCCAAATGGAATCCTCTCAGTCGTAAATAATTTTCAACATTGAGTATATATTACATCCATGAAACTTAATAAAAATGAAAGAAGTAACTACAAAGCACTCACTTCTAACATTACTACTGACCGAGTCAAAACAGAAAAAAACAATCAAAAACAAGCAAAAAAGATTATTTAGAAAAAGAAAATGATAAAACAAAATTCAAAATATATTCCTGGAGGATTTTGATATCTTGAAATTATGTTTATTTGTAATTTATATTATGGTTTTAGTTCTTCCTTTTCAGATATTTGCCTTTTTCTCATAATCAAATTTTGCCGAAAATAAAAATCCTCAAAACAAGATAACTTTGGGCTCAATTATCTCTCTTTTTTTTTTTTTTTTGATTTTTTACATAAACAAAAAGATTCAATACAAAAATATTCTAATCCGTTTTAACACGCCTTCAAGAGAATGAACATCTTTATCAGCTTGATATGTTAAATGTAGCAGTTGTTTGCTTATCACAAAAAAAGCTAGTTTTTCATAGTTTTATTTTTAATTCAAGACATTTTTCGAACTTGATTGTTTTAAATGGTTCCTTGAGCCACATTTTGGGGTAAAAAAAATAAAATCAATAACTCTTTGAAATAAAAAATTAGCTTTTTTTTGGTGGGCCAATTTAAATTCAAATGTTTTAGTAAACTTGAAACATACTACATCAGATACTAAATTTAAAATATACTGTGATAATCTACAGCAGGTGTTGTATTATATACCCTTACCTTTTATACTGTAAATTATAACCAATCAGAATGGCATTATACCGCAATTTGTTAAAAACTTATGAATGCTTCTATCTAAGCAATCAATCTTCAAAAATTGAGAGAAAAGAAAGTGTTAGTTTTTAATATTTAAAATTTAACCGCCATAACTTTAAAACACGATTTAAGGGAAGCTTGCTAAAAAAGTAAAACATTAAAATTTAAAGTAAGCACAACATTATAATTTTATAAAATAGTTTAATGTTATAGTTTTATTTTAGAAGAATGCCCCTGTTGTATTGCTTTTAATAATCTTTCTTGCTGGAACTCAGTCAGGTATGGAAAATGATTTAACATTTAGTTTTGTAAACATAACATTGTATTTTAAATATTTATATTTTTAATTACTGTTATTATTATAGTTTATTTAATCTTTAATTGAGTTCTAACAAATTATTATTATTCATTCTGAATAAATTGATATGGGGCAGGATTGAAAAGTCTTTTTTTTCTAAAAGAATGACCTTTGTAAATTAAATTGGAAATTCAAAAAAAAATAAAAACGTTTCAAAGGGGGCAAAAATACCTTACATACTACATATAATATATATCATATATATATAACATACTACATATATATAACATACTGCATATAATATATACTAATATAATATCTATTTAATCTTGAGAAAAGACATTGTTAGTAGAGTTCTAAATTTTTAGTTATAGGCGTTTAAAACTTATGTCACGGAATGAACGATAGGTTCCTTCCATGAAACAGGTTTCAATGGCTATATCAAAATATCTAATATTCCACATGCAATATCTTTACCTGAAACTAAATAAGTCTTTATAAGTAGCATGTTAGGTATTATTGCCCCCTTCTAAACGTTTTTATTTTTTTTTTAATTTCCAATTTAGTTTATAAAGGTCTATTTGAAAAAAAAGACTTCAATCCTGCCCTATGATCCATTAAGTCAGAATGAATATCAATTTAGTATTTATCATTCATTACTAAATTGACTTTTTAACGATGATGCAATCCTGGGTGCGGATTCACAAAACTTTCGTAACTTACGGAAAACGTTTTTGCATAAGTTACGCAAGCATAGTTTGTTCAGCAACAGAAAAATTTTTTAGTTGTTGAACTGTGCAACTATTTAAAATCACTATTCTAAAGAAGTTATAAATTTAGAAATTGATTAAAATTTTAGTTTGGGCTTTCAACAAATTATAATCTGGTTAATTAAAACTGCTATTAGAGTAATAATTATTTGCAATAAATATTTAATAACTATAATAAGTTTAATAACATATATTTAACTACTACAATAAATAAAAGTGGTCAAATTTCAAAAATCGTTTATTTTCGACAAATATTATTGATTTTATTTCAGATAGTTTTAAAAAATTGCATTAAAATTTTTTTTTTTACATTTGGACTCTAATTTTGTGTCGCAAACCCTAAAAAGTCAAGAGATTCATCGATAGGTATTAAGATAATGGTAGATCCTATGAAAAGCGGTAGTGGTGTAGTGGTACAACGCTCGCCTCATAAGCAAGAAGTTCCAAGTTTGATTCCCACCACGTCCCTGGTAGTACCGCGCTCAACTTGTTTCTCCATGCAGCGGCCTTGTTCGTCAAGGTTTTTGTTTCAGAGTTATAGAGTTGAGAGAGGGTTGTAACCACAAGAAGTAGCCTCCTCGACTGTAGTGACCCTCTCGGCTTTGGAGAGGTGAATTATTAAAAAAAAAACTCATTCTTTCAGTGTTTACTTGTAATATAACAAAATACTCATTGAAGCAAAATCTTGAAGTTAGCTTAAAGCAGGTTTTTTTTTTTTTCTTTCGCTGTTTATATAAAATAAAATAACAAAATTACAATGAAACTTTTACGTTACACAAAGAATATATATAAGACAGACAGGAGCTCAAAGAAGATACGGATGACTGGTGTCACCACAATCTTTTCATAGAGCCCCTTTACAATAACATTTAAAGCCCACATGGCTTTAGTAAATTTACAATAAAACATTTTTTCTGAAAAATACTACGTGAAGAATAAAACTCAATAACATAATTTACAATAACATTAAATAACATTTAAAGCCCACAAGCCTTTAGTAAATTTACAATAAAATATTTTTTCTGAAAAATACTAGGTGAAGAATAAAAACTCATATATACATCCTCATATATACACATACACATACACAAACACATATGCAGACATACTTACACACAAATATATAAACATACTCGCATATATATCAGAAGTTTAGGAGATGCAATTTCATTTGTCGTTTAAAAGAGAAAGTGCTTTTCAAATCTTTTATATTGTTATTTTTTAACTGATTCCATAATGACGGACCTTGGTTAATAATTGAGAATTTTGACACTTGCGATTTTACTCTGCTCAATTGATAGTTATGGTTGCTATTTGATCGAAGATTGTATTTTTGTGAAAACGCCAATGTAAAAATATCAGAAAATACTTTTGGCAGCAAGTTATTCTTATATTTATACATAAATATTAATATTTGAAGCGAATTAAGTTTTGATATATTTAACACATTCATGTATTTCATTACAGGGGAAGGGTTTTCTAATCTTTTTAAATAGTTAACCGCTTTACATGCGTGGTTTTGTAGCCTCTGTAATCTTATTAATTTAGTTTTGTGTGTGTTAGCCCAAACAATATTAGCGTAAGAGAGATGACAATGAACAAGACTGAAGTAAAGCATTTTGCGTGATTTATAATCAAAAAAGGCCCTAGATTTATATAATACACTTATAGCAGAAGATATTTTTGCTTCAATAAGACTAATATGTTTTTTCCATGATAGGTTCTCATCAAATATTACTCCCAAAAACCTTGTACAATTTACTCGATTTATTTCATTTTTATTAATTGACAGTTTTGGCAATTTTAACGGAAGATTAGTTGATTGTCTTATTTTATGGAAGAGAGTAAAACTTGTTTTTTTACAATTTAATGATACCTTATTAGCTATAAACCATTGGTTAAAGCTTTCCAGTTCAGCGTTCATTGTTTCGAACAATATTTTTACATCAGAATTGCTGTAGAATAAATTTGTATCGTCTGCATACATAATTGACGATATTTTATGAGAAGCTTTATTCATATCATTAACATATATTAAAAATAATAAAGGTCCCAAGATCGATCCCTGTGGGACACCGCAATCAATATCAAGAGCTCCTGACTCCTCCAGGACAACAAACTGTTTTCTATTAAAAAGATAACTTTTAACCCACTTATATGTTAGGCCTTTAATGCCGTAATGCTTTAACTTTGAAAGCAAAATTCCGTGATCAACGGTATCGAATGCCTTAGAGAGATCGATAAATACTCCAAGTACTTGTTCCCCTTTATCAAAGCACATAGATATTTTATTAGAAAGTTCAATAATAGCGTGTTCAGTAGAGCAGTATCTCTGAAATCCAAATTGATTTTTGTATAAAAGCGTATTTAATGTCAAGTAATCATAAATTCTATTAAAAATTACCCTTTCAAATATTTTGAAAAGACAAGGAGTAGTGATATAGGGCGGTAATTGGAAACAGAAGAACAATCACCATTTTTAAAAACTGGGTGAATTTTAGCTAATTTTAATTTATCAGGAAATATACTATTCTCAAATGAAAATGCTATTAAATAAAATAATGGTTTACTTATACTATCCATAACATAGATAGCTACATTACTAGTAATGTCGTCATATCCACATGACTTGTTACGCTTTAGTTCAAATAGTGCTTTGTTAAACTCGTGTTTATTTATTTTTTCATTAGATATGCATTAGGTTAATATAGCATCAATAATTAATTTATTCTTAAACAGCTCACTCACAACCCCATAACTCTCCTCAAAAATAAAACAAAAAAATATATTGCTTTAATGAGTTTATCATTTATTTTACTACAATTGAACAAAATTTCAAAGTACCATAACGAGTAGTTCTTAAGTAATTTATTGCAGCATGCTAAAAAATGGCGTTCTGAGAAAAAACTAGTTTAAGATTAAAAAAAAAAAAAAAGTTAAAATATTAAAACGAATTTTTATTTCACTTCTAAAAATTTGCTATCACTCCTCAATGTAAGAGCAGTAACGTAATTTTATAAAAGTACTACTCTAAACTTATAAAAGTTTTTTATAAGCTTTATTTAACTATTTAAGTTCCATACAGAAATTAATATTCACATTTAGCAAGACTGAACATTTTTAAAATTATAAATAAAAGCCCTTTATAAAAAAAAAAACTTTTTGATTGCAAAATGTTATATAATTTTTACCAGGGTTATTAGTTCTAAATAAACATTTAGTTTACCACATTATCTTTCAGAAACCATTCCCAAAATTTTGCATTTAAAGAATTTTTATTGTTTTGAGTTTTTTCATGAAGTCGCCTTTCTAACATGTTTTCATCAGATAAATCAATAAATATTGATTTGATTATGTCCTTAATTACAACAGACTGTCCTGGTTTTTCTTTATAAACATGTTTCAACAATATTGTATGATTGGAATTTGCACCAGGTAATAATAGTTTCACAACACATTGAATGTCTTAATTCTGAAAATGATGCCTCAAATTCACAAAACAACAGCTTTTGTAATGTCCTTTTCCAATATCAGGCATTGCAATTACTAAATAAAATTTAAGCGGCCGCGGAGCAGTGGTTAGAGCGCTTGTTTTAAAAGCAGGAGATCGAGGTTTAAAACGAACTCTGGACACATTTTCGCATCATGGTAAGGAGGGAGGCGTGAACTTCTTATTTAAATGCACTTCCGCAGTACTCTGTGACAAGACTGTTAGGTCTTCTTGGGGCACCTAAATAACAAAATTTAAAAAATATATATATACAAATATATGTATCAGAAATTTTATTTGAAACTTTTTTACTGGTATAAAACTTCATTTTCCATAAACACTCAGTTCAATTGAATAGCAACAAAGAACTTAAACCTTTACTTATTTTTATGACCTATATTCACGTTATTAGGCTTTATCTCACAGTAAAGACATGTTCAAACAAAAGGCAAGAGATTATATAATAACATCAACATCAATTAAAAGATTATTGGGCTCATTTTGATTACTGTGAGGTTGTGGAGTAGTTTCATTATTGACAATAAGATTGTTGATTGAGATTGTAAAGTTAGGGGAAAAAAAGATTAGTCTTTATTAGAAAAGCATCTATATTTCTAGGAAAACTGACAATCTTGATTTTCTTCATCTTTTTTTTGAAACTCTAGAAGCACAAGTTTTTCTTCTCCTCAATACATCAGTTTTTATATTGTAAAATTAGAAATAATACATTTATTTTATTCTCCACTAAAAAAAAAAGGAATAATAAAGAACTGTACTCTGGCTATATCTAAAATCAATAACTAAAAAAAGATAACATTAGCTTTTAATCTATATGTATTAAGAAATTAAGTGATATTTTAGCACAGTAAAGTGGTTTGCTTATAATGTTTTTACGGCAAAAAAAGCCAAACTATCACACAGTGCTTTCTAAAACCTTATTTAAAAAAATTATTTCTCAAGCAGTTTAATAAGAACCATTATACGATGTATATAAGGTGTGCAACACTTTAGTACCTTATTTAAAATAAGGTACAAAAGTGTATTGCTAAGGAGCAATACACTATAGTACCTTATTTTAAATAAAAAATCAAAACATTTATACCATACCTTTATATTTTGATATTTTTGACCACCTGAAAATCTTTTACTATAGATCCTTATTTTTTTTACTGACATTAATAATTTAAATAAACTGATATTAGTCAAATACCAAATACGACTTTGCTATTTACAAGAATATATATATATATATATATATATATATATATATATATATATATATATATATATATATATATATATATATATATATATATATATATATATATATATATATATATATATATTAGGGTGTCCCAAAAAACAACATTTTTGAAAAATATATGCAGAGACCCCCTTAATGTGTTCCATCTAATACAAAAACACTAGATTTAAAATTTTTTTGAATAAAAAATATTTTAAGAGGTCCCTCAAGACCCTCGAATATTTAATGGGTCCGTAATATTTTCAAAAAAAAAGTTTTTTAAAAGTATGTCAACCTGGTACTCAAATGAAGCAAAATTATATAAAATTTTCAAAAATAATATTTAATTTGGAAAAATTTTAACTTATTTATCAAAGTTGTCATAAAAATACATAAAAAATCCATTTTTTTGTTTTTTGTTAAAAAACGTAATTTTTCATGTTATAAAACCAAAAATAAATTCTATATTTGAAATCTATATTATTTTTGAAATTTTTATATAATTTCGCTTCATTTGAGTACCAGGTTGACATATTTTTGAAAAATTTTTTTTTTGAAAATATTAGGGACCCATTAAATATTCGAGGGTCTTGAGGGACCCCTTAAAATATTTTTTATTCAAAAAAATTTTAAATCTTGTGTTTTTGTATTAGATAGAACAAATTAAGGGGGTCTCTGCATATATTTTTCAAAAATGTTGTTTTTTGGGACAATAGTCTATAACTTATTTATCACAAATTTAAAAAAATCTTATCATAAATTTTAACCCAAAAAAATCAATATATGTGATATTTTAAAGTTATGCCAAAGTTAAGGTAGCTCCTACCTAACATAACTTTTCTTGATTTAATCTAGCTGAGCATTTTCTAAAGATGTTTTCTGAATATCATAATTTAAGAATCAAACTTACAAAACATATATCGCAAGTTTTGTGCTGAGCAACTACGCAAGTTTTGTGAATACGAAAATTATTTCGTTTAGAACTTACGCCAAACTTACGCTTACGAAAGTTTTGCGAATCCGCACCCGTATGAGTAAAGATGCAAAAGGAAAAACGCAAGATGAAAAACGCAAGAGGAAAAAAACGCGTTTTTTTCCTCTTGCGTTTTTTTGTGTCAAAAAAACGTGTTTTTTTGACTTTTTAAACAAGTTTTTCATTTTTCTTGGTAAATAATTTGAAAGAGTTTTTGTTTTATTCTGTCTATTTATAGTATATGATCATTATAATCACAAATACAATGTATAAACACCAATTTCAAGTTAATGTTTTAAATAAAAAACCTACATGAGTTATTTATTAAGTATATTTATTGGGCGATTTAATATTAAGTTAGTCATAAATCTAGGTATATTGTACGAGAATGTTTATTTATCATGTTTTACTTCTTAAATATTGTTGTACATCCTAAATATTACACTCATCATATACAGAAACTATACTTATCCATGACAAAATAACCATTTTTATAATTTAAATATACTAATATACAATATCATGCTTATTTAATATCAGACTTCAAGTCTTTAAAGAAATAGACAATTCTAATAATTATTATGTAATAAATTATATTGCCAGAAAGCCCTTATAAAAGAAGCTCTAACTTTATTCAATTTACATATTCTAATAGTTTAAAATAACAATGAACAAACTAAAAAAAAAGTATAAATATTTAAGCAAAAAAGTCAATAATTTAGTAATTTTAACATGTATTTAAACTATAAAAGATATTCTAAATAGATGTGCTTTCTGAGTCCGAGTCTTCCCGCCCTAGACTACTTTCATCTAATGATTCATAAACAAAGTCACTGTCACCTTCTGTGCAAAAACTTCTCTCACATGCTGCACTTGAAGCTGGTAGCTGAAGAATTCTAGATGCAACTTTTGATAGTTCAGTAAAGGAACACAACCCTTTCCATCAATTTATGGGATCAGCTATTGGTGACAACAATTTGAAAAAACCTTCAACCCTGACCCAAAAAACATCTGATAGAAGAATATTTTTTGTTGCTGAATTAAGTCCACTGTTTTCAGAAATAGCCAATGTTTTTAATGGTTGCTTATTCTTCTGTATGCTATCTGAGCATGCTACAGTTGATCCCCACCTTTAAATAAAACACAAAGAAATTACGACAACTTAAATAAATTTAGAGTAAAGTACTTTACTAAATGAAATCTATTTTTATGAATGTATAATAAAATTAGTTACATAGTTCAATTTTTGTAATGTACAGTATATTTATACTTTTAGATGTATTACCTAGTTTGTACTGGTAGTTTCAAGGAAACACATGTTACTACACCAGCTGATTTTTTTTGTATATCTCTAAATGTTGCAACAGATAAATGAGAATTTTTTTTATCTCTTTAACAATATCAGTTACTTGTGACATCAATACACTTAAAATTGTCAATTTTAAAAAATCTGTGAAAAGCAAATTTAAACCATGGGAAATGCATCCATAGCAATAAAGATGGGGATAACAATCTTTTAGATGAGCCCACGCATTTTCATATTTGCAGTATTGTCAGCCACAATGCCCAAAACTTTGTTAGGATTTATTTCTACTAAAACTTTCTTTATTTCATTTGCCATATATTCACCAGAATGGCTCAATATTCCTTCAAAACAGTTTAGGATATATTATATTACTATATTAGGTAAATCCATTCTATACAGTACTAGAATTATGGTTTTACCTGTCTTCCACAAAATGGGTGATGAAGAAGGCAATGTCATTACAAAGATAATGACAGCTTCATTTCTGTAAAGAAGAAACATCATATAAACAAATATGATCTGTTTATTAACTAAACAATATAGCTTCAATTGCATCAACTAATATTATAATAAATTGTTACTGCACCTTAAATTGCTCCATTCATCACACATAAATCCAAGATAATCTGCAGTTGCTGCCATTTCTTTAACATTTGCTGAAATCCTTGAAAAATCATTACCTAATAACACATTTGACACTTCATGTCTTGATGGAAGCTTATAAGTAGGACTTAGCTTGTTCAAAAAAATTTTCTAATAGTTATTTTCTACTGTATGGAGTGGCAATCTACAAGCATATATTGCTCTGGACTGGTGTGTATCAATCAATTCCTGCAAAAGATAATGTCATATTGGTACATCAGTCAATCATGAAACAAATCTAAAATCTATACATAATGAACTTTTAATAAGCTGGTCAATTCAGTTAATTCTTCAAATAAATCTTAAAATTTAATAATTCAATACACACCTTTTCAGTTTCTGTCAAACATGGAACTTAATGTTTTACTTCTACAAATTGACTCAGAAAAGGATGTTCCAAAAGAATCAGATTGTGGATTTTTTGTTTTTGGTTCAGCATCTCCACAAGAGTCTTGCTGTTTTTGACTATGACCTGATTTATTTGCATATAGACTTTTTACTTAATCAGAACATTTTCAACATTTTTCAATATGCTTAGTCATTCAAGTTCCGTTTTTAGACATAATGTCAAAGCAAAAGGAACATTTAACTCTTTCCATTTTTCTAATTTGATTTATAGGTATAAATAAATTGGCAACTACAGTTTTATTTCTACCCCCCCCCCCCTGTATGGCCTGCTTTACTCATTTTTATAATTAAAATTTACTATGTTAAGCAAAATATCTAAAACTTAAGTATAATTAAAAAGAGAACATAATTGATTATTAAAAAGAACTTTTAAAACTGCATATAACTTTTATTTGCAACTCAAAACTTTATAAGTGCAGTAAATTAATAATAATAATAATATATATATATATATATATATATATATATATATATATATATATATATATATATATATATATATATATATATCAAATATTAAATACAATTAAGTAAATGTAGTTAAGTAAAATAAATTTCGATAAGAAGTGTTTATTGTGTCAATATATAACAATAAAGTCAATAAAAATTAAATAGAGGAAGATAAAATTAACTAATAATTTTTTATACAAGAATGCTATAACCGTGTTAACTTAAACATTAACAATAAAACCTTTAAACAAATTATCTTTAAACATACCAAAAGAAAAATAATTTTAGTCAAATTTAGCCTTAGTTTTCCTATATAAATCTGAATTAAAATGTGTATAATAATATTACCATTAAAGATAAATTTAGTAGCTTAAATGATGTACTTTTGAATATTTACCAAAAAAACGGAACCCTGCTTTTTTTTTCAAAAAAATGACCAAAAAAACCAAAAAAACAAGAACCAAAAAAAAGGCGTCACACCTCTACACGAGTAAGCATTCGTTATCCATTATCAACACACAGATATAAAACAATATAAAAAAAAAATATAAAAAAAATATATAAATTTAGCTTTAAACTTTACATTAAGGACATATAGAGTACAAAAAAAAGATTTTTTATTACACATTAAGTAATTATTTTTTACAAATCCAAAAGTCAATGTTTTGAGGTACTTCTTTTTCACTTGTTTCTTATTATGTTATTTAAACTGGATTAGACAGGCTCTTTATTTTAATACTTATATAAGACTAATGACACTGGTTTAGTAATATTGTTTGATAAATCTTAGTTTAGCTATGTAAATCTCGAACAAATTACTGTTAAAATATCGTTTGTTTACGTTTTTACTTCCATTTCTGCGCACGCATAAGTTTTATATTGGAAGTGTAAAAAGGTGTATTCGAAAAGTAGTGGCAGCGCGCAAGCAACACCGCACAAGTCGTTAGTTTTTTTTTTCGTCTCCTGTAAAGTTGGCAAAAATGACTTACCCAATGTTGTTAGTTAATCTACGATATGTTGGTGTAAAACATTTTCCCGCATGTTTTTATGAAACGTTGGTGCCTATTTAACAGTTTTACTCTTTAGAAAATAATATTGTTATTTTCTTAAGAGTAAGATTTTCCAAACTATTACTTTTAAGCGGTAAACTATAGAGATATACTGTATAATATAGTATCTCTGATAGAAATATACTATCTCTACTATCTGATACACTATCAAATTTTTAGGTTACAAAAGTTATAAGATTATCATAATCATTATGAAATAAATTTAGCTAAAATAACTTTGTTGTTAGGAGCGTTGCTATAGAAGTTAAAAAGAATTTATCTAATAAAAGAAATCTAAAAAAAAAAAAAAAAAAACTTGTAGCATTGAATTTAAAAGTATTTATATAAAGGTATATATTTTTTGAATGCAGTATAAATTTTAAGTAAAATAACACTAAAATTTGATTTTTAAGTTCTTTTTAACCTATGAGGCAATGATTGTATTAGTCGTCCGTAAATTTTCATTTGTCAAGTTTTTTTCTTCAAAATTTTTTCCGCCCTCAGTAATTCCTGATAAGTTGTATAATTATTATATTATAAAATTAAAGAAGAGGCTATTATAATAATAGCCTTTTCTTTAATTTGTAATTTTTTTAATAACTCTAACTTATAAAGGTCTTGTTTGAATTGAATTTGTATTAAACAAATAAAAAACAAACAAAGCAAGATAAACATAACTATTTTAAATTATTGTTTATATCAGAAAAGTTTTTATTTCAGATAAATTTTCCTACTGCTACTTTATTTTAATACATTGAGTTCCAAAACAAGGGTTGTTGTATCTATTCATGAAAGAAATCAATTTCAGACAAATAAAGAGATAAAAAATGTTTTTTTTTGTCATCTTGCAACAAAAATATAGGTGTTATATATAACATTCATTTCTAAAATTTAACTTCTACCTAAGTAACATAATTTACCATTTACATTAAAATAAGTTTGAGCCCAAAATATCTACTTTCTGATAAATTTTAGGGTGCTTCAGACTAAGTTTGATGTTGAAAATCTATGAAAAGAATATAAAAAGACCTATTAAGAAAAGTTTTTTATGAAAGTAATGACGAAAACTCGCCAATATTTTAGCATCTTAAAAAATTGTAGAAATTTTTCAAGACAAAGATAAAACCTACAATGACATCATAGATGCAGATAGAAAAACAATAGTAATGGAAGTAAGCATAATTAAATGGAAGTAAAAGTAAATGTAAAGAATTAAAGTAAAAAAAGAAAACGAAAAAAAGAGTGAACTTACATATTTACTATTAATAAGTTTGAAAAAATTCATAGTAAAGCAATATTCAAAACTACTTTTTGAAAAGATATTAAATTTACTTGAGAAACCCAAGGTAAGTAAGGTAAGGTTCTAAGGTTCCAAAATAAGGTTCTACTTATTAAGATAAAAAGTTGTAATTGTTTTTTAAATAAAAAATATGAAAATATATTTTTATAGATAAAAAACATGTTAACAGTTTGAAAAAATAAATAAATAACTGTTTTCAAGTGATTATCAACATTTTACTGCAGCATTGTAGCAAGTTCAAACTTTTCTGAATAAATAAATAATCAAAAAATTTTTTAGAGTGGCTAGTGTTACAGTATGAGTAAGCTTTGTGTTGCTTTTTTGTGTGTTGAAGTAAAAAAGAAAAACAGTCTAATTTTTACCAGTTATCGTGATGCACCAAGCAACCCTACCTAAAAATTTAAAAATTGATAAATCTTTGCAATACCTCTCTCCTTTTTAGATAAAAAGCAATTTAAAAAATGCCTCAAAAAAAAAAAAAAAAAAAAGTAAGAAATGAAATTAATTTTATTTTTTACTTTTAACAGATAAAACTGAACTTTTGAAGTTAAAGTATAAGAAATAAATTGAAATAACTTTCTTTAGTATTATCCTTTGAGTAAAAATGTACTTTGAGGTTAATAAATCAGGCTCAGATAGTATATACTAAAAAAATTTTTTTAAAAAAGTTTAGCAACCAGAAAGGTTTTTATTCAGTTTTAATTTTATTTTAAATAAAAACTAACTTCTTAGGTCTAAAAGTTTATGATTTGTTCCAAAAAGTTAAGAACTGCAACGGATGGAATATAAAGTAAAAATTGGTATAATGTTTTCATAATAATTCTTTATTAAGTAAGTCTTTTTTATGTACAGGCTGTTTAGAGGTTAAATGTCATGAACTAATATTCATTTTTAATAATGAGAACCACTGTAGGCTCCATAAACTGAAGCAAAAATACAGTCATAATGTAAACTTGATTATTATTTCGAAAACCATTAGGTTGATTATTAGGTTATTATTTTGAAATTAAATAATTCACCAAGAATCATTAGGTTATTATTTTGAAAACCATTAAGAAAATCTATGTATTTTTAATAGTGTTTTTCTTATCAAAACACATGATTTTTGGTTTAAGTTTCAAAGTCAAGGCAATTTTAGTGATCTAAGTTTTCTAGAATTGTTGTTATTGTTAACTAAATAAAAAAACTTTTTTATAAAATCAACAATAACGCTTTTATAATCTTTTAATGTTTAGATAAAAAATTATATATTTGGAGTAATTTTATTTATATTTTTTAAAATAGGTGCATTTTATGTGGTAACCTGTTTTTCAGATCAAGACTAAGTATTCTCATTGCAATACTCCCATTAAGATGATTACTATCAGAGGTTCCATGAACTGCTTTTACTCAAAACCATATTTAAATCAGGAGTTTTATATCTAATATTTAAATCTGTATTTATATACAGATTTAACTAATTATCACACACACACACACACACACACACACACACACACACACACACACACACACACACACACACACACACACATATATATTATATATTATATATATATATATATATATATATATATATATATATATATATATATATAATATATATATAAGTTACTTATTTGTAGTTTTATTTACAAATAAAAATATTACTACAAACAAATTGTATTAAAATTAGATTTTAGTTTATGGTTACAATTTATTACTTTTTAAAATTTTATATGGTTATTTTATAATTGCTTATTTTTATTTTTAAAAATTGTTACATTTTTTTTTAGTTTTATCAGGTTGTACTAATGATAGTTCTACAGACTTCCAATTAACAGCAAGTGGTTACCATGTTGAATCTAATGTTTCATGTGTTAGTGTTTGCAACTCATATAATCCACCAATTTTTTTTTATGCTTTTTTTCTTGAAGGACAACTATGTTTTTGCAGAAATGCTTCTCTTCCCCAGTTAAATATATCTAATTTTAATAGTCCTTGTGTGACAAGTACATGTTTAAGTGATAACTCTACTTCTGAGTGCTTTCTAAGTAGCTATGAAGTGTTGCCGCTCACATTAGGTATTGTTGAGTGGAACATAACTTTTAGTCCTGGTGTATTACTTGTTGACAATGAAATTCAAATACAAACCAATATTCTGAAAGGTATATTTATCTAAGTTTTTAAGTTTATTGAATTTTTTACTTTTCAAAGTTATATATTTTTTTCTTTTCAAAGTTTAAAATTTATTTTTTATTATTATAAACTTTTTTAATGATATAATGAATAGTATGTTTAACAGCAAAATTAAGTTTAGTTATAATTCAAGTACATTAACTATAAATATTTTTAAAACCAACTTTATAGGCTTTAAAATTTTTAAGCAAAATTTTATAAAATAACAACAAAGTAGTTCAATTTAATTAAATATTTTAATTGTTTTACTATAAATGTTTTCGGTATTTTCTTATTTTTTTGTTTTTTTATATAATTTATTGAGTTTTTTTTTCTGTTGATCAATTACATATTTATCAATTACATATCAATTATATTATTAATACGTAGAAAGTTTCATAAGTTATTATATATATATTTTTTTTACCACATATAGTTTTTTGAATTTAGGTGATGTGTCAAGTGTATATGTAAGACCAGTTCCAAATAACTTACCACCCGAAGTTCAAAGAGTAAATGGTTTGACAGTAAAAAGGCATTTTTTTTTACCTGGTTTACAGCAGTGGTCACAAGAAATAGGAAATATCTTCAATAACCCTTTTATTGCTACAAGATGGATACAAATTGATGAAAAAGTTGGTGGCATTTACATAATACCATCTTTGGTTTCAGTTGATGGTTTCTACAATTTTTTTTTGGTTATCACGCAAGGAACAAACATAAGTGTAACTCTCACACTTGCAATGGATAAAACTTTATTTTTTAATGCAGGTAAAAAAATTTTTTAATTTCTTTAATACTAGTATTAATTTGTAAACAGTTTAGTAAACATACATCAAATCGTTATGATTTCTTATTCAAAACAAATAAGGTGTAAATAAATTTAAATATACAAATCTTTTTTAGACATTATTCGGTTGTCGTATGGATTTGATTTGTTTTCAATTTATAATTCTTCCGGAAAATTGTGCAGCCTTTCAGAAGGTTTTATTTTAAAAAAAGTTGTTTTGACCTCTGGTCGCCTAACAAAAGTGAAATTAAAAGTATCTGATGTTGGAACTTTAGAAATTGCTGTAGGTTTTTTATATTGTACTATGATGGTTACACCATTGGGTATTTACTTCTTGAAACTTTAATAGATGCTTAGACAACTTTAAAATTGGTAGAAAATTGCACAAAAATAATTGAGATAAATCTTCAGATCAAACCTTATTTCCCTATCTATGTTTGTTTTTTCTGTTGCAGGACTTGGGTGATGTTATACTACATTATATTATAATAATTATTTGTTAAACCCAATGTTTACACATACACATTAAAAAAAATCTAATTTTAATTATTTTAAAAGTACAAAGAAAAAAAAAAAAGAACTTAAAAATAAAAACGGTTTTATAATATAAATAATAAAAATAAATAATATAATATAAAATGTAAAAATAAAAAGTATATAATCAAATATAAAATATATAGTATAAATGATATAAAATATAAATAATAAAAATTAAAAACAGCTTTATAATAAAAACAATTTAAATACTTTTTATGTTTTTATTTTATATTTTCATTTTGTTTGACTTTTTCATTTTTTGTTTTCAGTTTTGTTTTTACATGCAGTTAAGAATATATTTATTGACTTAATTATTAAAGAAAAGGGCCAGTAAGTGTATATACATCAACTGTTTATTTTAAAATTTTTTAATGTTTTTGTAAGAATCCAGTACGAAGCAAAATTGAATTTAAATTGAATTTTATAAAATCGCATTAATTGTTATCTGAGACCAAGTATGGAATTATAGTAATAATTCATAATGTAAATATAAGTTAGAGATGTAAAGTCCAATTCATTTTTTGGATTTCTAGACTCTGAGATTAAAATGACCAACCTATTGTACACAGAATTTTTTTTTTTGTCTTAAAATAAATTTTTTGAATTTATAATCTAGAGTTTTTGCAGATGAGGAAATCCTTTTCTATACTTTCTTTAATAGATTTTGAGACCCATATGCAGTAGTTCTACCACTTTTTGTTCCTTTACCATGGATTGTGCTACTGACTGTTTTTCAACAGACTTAATAGAAGATGTAATTGTTCCACAAAGTTCATCCACAATTACAGCTTCGGTTGTAACTAGTAAGTATAAAAATTTTTATGTGAAATAAATATTTTGTACACATATTAAAAAAAAAAGTAAAGTATTAAATTTAGGAGTACAAAATAATAAGTGTAAATAAATAAATAAAAATAAATGCAAAAAAGTATACTTTTGAGATCCCAGACTGACAGGTTTATCTATTGTTAAACATTCTAGTTATTTCTGCTTCCATTGGAAATGTTATTTCTCATTTAAGTTTTTTTTTATAGCTTGTGGTCTGAACAACATTTTGTCACAGTCTTGCAAAAGAGTTCTCAAGAATTCTCTCTGATATTTTTAAACTGTTTAACAACTATTTAACTAATTCTTCATGCATGTCAAAGTTTTCATTCATGCTGAAAAATGTTATAATTTTAAAATTCTCTAGCTTTAACTTTATTTAGGTTGAAATTATTTTTTATTTAAAAAAAATATATATTTATTTTTAAAATAAAAAGTTTATTTTCATTTTTTGAAATAAAAGATTTATTTATTTAGAAAAAAAAACTTATTAGCCTATTAGATTTTGAATTAAAGTTAAAAACTAGTCAGGTGAACTTAGTCAACAATTTGAAATTAGTAAATTTAGTCACCAATCTGTTTATTTTATAAATGAGTAAATTTTTCCAAAACTTTTGTTAAAAATGTCTTTTCAAAACAAATATCAAACATCAAACTTTTAAACATCTTTACTTAAAAATATAGCAACTTCCTTTTTGACTTATTTTGCATAAAAATGAAATAAAATTGCTCTGACCTTTCTTACTAAGTCAATTTTTTTCTTACTATTACTACCAGCACAAGTCTTTGAGTCTTTAACTAACAAAGTACTAGTATCTCATCTTGAGCCCAACAAGTTAACTAGTTATGTTAACAAGTTAACTAGCATCTCATCTTGACAACAAGTTAACTAGTATCTCATCTTGAGTCCGACAACTTTCTGACAATCGATACAGATTTTGAAAAGTTTTCAAATATTCTTTTCTAATCCCAGAATTAATGTCATACTTTAATGACAATCCTTTAGGATAACTCTGGGATACCACAGGGTTTTATTTTTGATCATATTTTTTATTTATATTAATGACCAATATTGTTGATATTTCTAAATTAAAGAGTGGCCACACTTTACTCTTAAATTAATGCTTAAATAGTCTCAGATTAATAACAATGATGGTGATTATGATGACAATGCTGATGATAATGATGATGGTGATTATGATGATAAGGATGATGATGTAAATAATGATGATTTTTAATTTAAAATTTATTTATTTAGAAATATTATATTTTGTTATCTTTTTTTGTTAAATTATTGAAATATCTATCCAAATAAAAAATAATAAGGTTTGAGAAAGTGACATGATATGAATTGGTGGAAATGTTGATATATTGATATTCCTAAATTAATGAGTAACAACAGTTTTAATAAGTTGATGCTTACATCTTCTCAGATTACCTTTTAAGTTATCTCAGATTAATTTTGATTATCTACAATTTTTTTCACTACTCTCCTTTTCCAGAAATTTGCAATGTATAAGATTAAGTTATCTTTGCCATTTTAATGCCTGCTTATGTTGTTTAAATTTTTTTTGATTCCATTCTTTACCTCTATTAATTTTTTTTCCATCCTTTTATGAAATAATGTTGTCATATTTTACCAAGAGATTTTACGCGAGACAATTTTAATGATACCCTATATTCTTGATATGATGAAAAAATGCATTGTAAATGTAGTTAGATATGCTTTAGCAGTCAGGCTTGTTCTAACAGCCACTGTCATATTGTTAACAGGTTGCATCTATTTCTTTTCTCTTTAAATACTTCTGTGGTTCCAAGTGGTCCTCATGTGACCCTTTATTGTGAATATTTTTTTGTACTCAAAAACTTTTTTTCATTTGTTTTTTTCGCATTGAACATCATTAGTTTAGATTTCTTTTCAGTATTCATATTTTCCTTACAATTTTTAACTTTTCAGTCAGTTGTTCAACTTTCTTCTCTACCTTCCTTATAACTCCTAACTTAACTGATTATAATGGTTGCTTGCAGCCTAAATTATAGTGGTTGCTTGCAGCCTAAATAAAAGTGAATTTGTTAAAAAAAAAATTATACGTGTATACTTTTTACCTTTTAGTTATTTATTCAAACAACTTTGTTTATTTAAATAAAACTTATTTGAAATGTTTTTAATGTAAAATGATACTGGTGATAAATGATAAATGATGATGATGATGATGATGATGATGATGATGATGATGATGATGATGATGATGATGATGATGATGGTGATGAAAATGATGATGAAGATGATAAAAATGATAATTAATGTTAATTTTTATTTCAGAATTTATTTTTCTGTTAAACGATACTGGAATTATTGAAATACCTATCCAAAATAACAATAATGAGATTCAAGAAAATGACATGATTTGGATTGGTGGAAATGCTAGTTTATTTTGTAATGGAGCAACACATGAACATCTGCAAGGAGTGGAGGTTGGAAAAACAATCACATTTAACACTAACAGCATAACTAATGATGATTTCTTCATTACATTTTTTATATCTAAACCATTTGAGTGTTTGATTCCAATACCATCTAATAAAACTGGCATGTTATACTTTACAGTTGATGTTTCCAATCATGTCCCATCATTTCAGCATCTGAATTATTCATTTAACTTTCAGGTATATTTATTTTTTTTAAAAAGTTTTAAAAACCAATGTTTTGTATTACTTGAACAAATTTGTTATTGTTAAAAATTATGTATTTTTTAAATTTTTTTTTGAAGTATATATTTTTGTATATTAATATCTTTATAATATATAATATATAGGTATTCATATATATAAAAATATATACTTTAATATAATAATCAAAATGTACATTATTAATGTTTGGTATAATAACCAGTTTGTTAAAAGTAGTACAATATTATATATAATAATGATAATAATAATAATAATAATAATAATAATAATAATAATAATAATAATAATAATAATAATAATAATAATAATAATAATAATAATAATAATAATAATAATAATAATAATAATAATAATAGTAATAATAATAATAATAACAATAATAATAATAATAATAATAATAATAATAATAATAATAATAATAATAATAATAATAATAATAATAATATATATATATCAGGGGTGTACTGTGGGACTTTTGGTCAGTCACTGAATAGACGACTGAAAGCAACGAGTTCATTAAAATTGATCGCCCGCCAACATTTTGAGTTGCCTGTTATTTTTTATAAAAATCTTATACTTAACATAGTCTTTTGTTTGCTTATCAAAATTTATGATAACAGGGTGTCTGCTAAACCAGGGAAATCAGGGAAAAGTCAGGGAATTTAGATGTCTTTAAAAAAATCAGGGGAAAATTAGGTAAATTAGGTCAAATTTTTAAAAAATTAGGGAAAAAATTAGGGTTTTTATTACTTATCTTATTTTAGAAGCTCTTTAATTTATGAGTCTTTTTCTTTTTAACACTCAGTTTAACTCTAAGAAAAGCAGGTTTTTTTTAGCTTGATTAGTAGCTAGCTTTTAGTACTAACTAACTAGTAGATAATTATTTGATGTTATTAGTCACATGTTTATGCTTTTTTTAGACTAAAACAAGTTTAAGTAAATTAAATAATGAAATTAACATATTTTGATGATTTGTTGTTACAAATACCAGAATATGTGTGGGGATACAAATACCTCAGCAAAATTTAGAGTCGGTCCACATCCAAGAAATATAATTGAACTGTCTAATATGGGTTAGAGAGCGTTAAAAAGTCATTGAACAGGAAAGGAGCATTGTGAACATTTGTCTCTTCACTTAAAAACGACATGTATACCATTTACCAATGTGTTGAAAAATATACATGTTGTAACAACCACTTTGTCTGAAAACACAGTTCAAGCTTCCACTTTTCAGTCGTATGTTGTTTCAGATTCGGTTATTGATGCAGAGATCAGATGGACACTTAAAATTGTTTTGTCATCATTTTCTTTTTGATCCAGTGATGGACTTTCGATTTTGTTTAAATCAATGCTTCTGGACAGTCCTATAGCTGAAAAGCTCTCTCTTCAAAAAGACATGTGGTCATATTATATAAATTTTAGAATAGCTCCTCATTTTCAATCAGTTCTTATTAGAGATATAGATAAGTCAGACTTTTATGCTGTTTCTTTTATTTAAAGCCTTAAACCAATTGTGCAAATGGGACAGAGAGATCTTGTTGTTAATTATTGGGATAGTGTTTTAAACTGTGTTTGTACTCGTTACTTAGACTCAACTTTTACTGGACATAGTCAAAGTAGAGATCTTCTGCATAATATTTTTTTGGGTTTGAAATCTTTGAATAAATCCAAACTTATTCAATTATCTTTGGATGGCCCAAATGCAAATTGGGCCTTCTACTGCGAGTTACAAAACTATTGTTCCAAAAATCACATTACCAAACTAATTCCAACTGGATCTTGTGGTCTTCATTCAATTCATCTATCATTCAAAACTGGGGAAAACAAAACAGACTGAGGTATTAAAAAGATTTCAAAACCTCTTTATAAATTTATCCATGATTCTCCTGCTAACCGGAAGACTTTTTCTGTTGTGACTGAAAGTGATCAATTTCCTCTTCTTTTTCATACTTGATGGGTCTATGATTAAAAGGTGGCTTTAAGAGCTGTTAATATTTGGGAAAGCATTTTTAAAATATGTAGGTTTTGGGAATTTTTACCAAAGAGTAAGCAGCCTTTGTGCATGAGCTACCAAGTTGTTTTATCTGCTACTAAGGATCCTCTAATTTTAGCACAATTTTATTTCTTTGCTCATATAGCTCATATTATGCAATCCTTTTTAACCATATATCAATATGCTAAACTTATGATGCCATTTTTATATGGCGACCTAATCGACTATTAAAAGACATAATGTCAAAGTTCATTATAGCTGATATTTTAGATCAATATAAAACTGCAAATAGCCTCTTATTTTAAAGAAAAAATATATTTTTCTTTTGTAAAATTCAAATTGAATTTTACAAAAGAAAAAAAACATTTTAAAAAGCCAGATATTGGATGTGGTGTCAGCACTGTCATAAAGAATAAAAAAACAAGTGATGAAATCACTCTAAAAGATATTTATGCTTTCAACTACAGTTGAATATGTTTTCTGCAATCGTTGACATGTAAGTTTGTTGAAAAATCACCTTTAAAATATGCCATTGTAGCAAATGTAAAATGTTTTGACCCAGAAATAAGGTGCAATGAAAAAATAGCAAAGGAAAGGATAAGTGATTTGGTTGATAACTTGATTCAATTGCATTGGGTTACCCCAAAAGGTGGGGATAAGGTAATACTGAATTCAAGAGATATTTAGAAAAGACTATATCTCTAACTTTTTGACTTTGAACTTTTTGTGAATTTCAACAAAATAGATGATAGATTGGATGAGTTCCTTTTTTCTAAAGTTGGTGGTTTAGATGATTATCCGGCAGTGTCCAAATTAATCAAAATGGTGTTGACTCTTTTTCGTAGTCAAGCAGCGGTTGAAAGATGGTTTAACATTAACAAGAATATGTTACAACCTAATTTAATGAGTAAATCATTAATAAGCCAGAGAATTGTGTATGACCATATGAAAGCTCTTGACTTAAACCCGGAATCTATAGTTATCTCTAAGGAAATAAGAGAATCTGTCAAAAAATCATAGAGTCAACAAAAGATTGAAATGGCTGCTTAAAAGAAAACTGAGCTTACAGATGCTCAAAAGCAAAAAGTGTCTTACTTGCTATAGACATAAAGGACTTAAAATCTAAAAAGGTTATTCCGGAAAAGATAAAAAAGACACTAAAAAGTGATTCAGAAGCAATTCTTGTAAATGCTGCCAATGATGCTGAAAAAGTTCATACTTATGCTATTGAAGCAAAAGTTATTCTTGAAGAAAGGAAAAAGAAGAAAAAAGAAGAAAAATGAGATTAAAAAATTAGATGAAACAATTGATTTATTATTGATTGATTTATTATTGATTGATATAATTGATTGATTTATTATTTAAGAAAAGTAAAGAAATTTGAAGTTTTAAATATTAGTTTGTTATTATTTATATACAGTAAAATCTAAATTTATATAGGTATTTAAAAGTATATATAGTTACATAATTATATATATATATATATATATATATATATATATATATATATATATATATATATATATATATATATATGTATATGTATATATATATATATATGTATATATATATATATATATATATATATATATTTTTTTTTTTTTTTAAACATCTTCGCTTCCAACAAGGCTGCAAGCAGCCACTAATTAAAGTTGGAAGTTACTGTAAGAGAAAAGATGAAGATTGTAGAGCAAGATAACGATTGACAGACGATTTAAAAGATTGCAAATTATATGAATCAGGAAAGCAAGATGAAGGAAGCAAATTCCAAAGAGCTGATGTTCGAGGAAAAAAACTAGACGAATAAGCCTTTTTGGAGCACTTAGGAACAGTCACAGAAAAAGGATGACACTTAATTGAATGACGAGTAACACGAGAATGAATTTTAGTAGATGGCACAAGAGACGCTAGCTTTTTAGAGCAGTGCCCATTATAGTATTTGTAGAAAAGAGAAAGAGAAGCAACATTACGACGATGTAATAATGGTTGAAGGTTGGCTGCAAGAGCAGGTCCAACTATGTTTACAATGCGTTTTTGCACCTTGTCTAAAAGAGAAAGGGCATCATTAGAAGATTCGCCCCAGATATGGCAACAGTATTCCATACAAGGCCGGATTTGAGATTTATAGAGATAGAGAATAGAATCCGAAGTAAGAAAGTGGCGAGCTCGATAAAGAGATGCAACCTTAGCAGATGCTAATTTTGCAACCGATTTAATATATGGTTTCCAAGAAAGATTGGAAGTAAGAGTTAATCCTAGAAGATGAAGAGTAGATGACTCATCGAGTACATCACCGTTCATAAATATAGGAAGATCTAAATTATTGCGATAACGATTGGCTGAAAAAAATTGAGTTTTATCTGAATTAAAGTTCACCAGCCACAATGAGCCCCATGCTGTAGCAGAAGTGAGATCCTTTTCAAGCTCAAATGCCTCCTCCAAGCAATCAGAGAGTGTTGGTTTCTTATCACGACAAGAATAAATGGTAGTATCATCAGCAAACAATGCCACCTTAGATGTGAGAATATCTGGAAGATCGTTAATGTAAATTAAAAAGAGTATAGGGCCAAGGATAGAACCTTGAGGAACCCCTGAAGTTACAGAATAAGAAGAAGAGTGTTGTCCATCGAGGACAACTTTTATGCTACGATTGAAAAGGAAGGATTCAATGATCTTGAAGATGTTGCCGGATACACCATAAGAAGAAAGCTTATGGAGAAGACCAGCATGCCAAACTTTATCAAACGCTTTTGAAATGTCAAGAGCGATGGCCTTAACCTCTCCACCTTCATCTAATGCACGATAAAACCTGTCAGTTATTACTGTTAGCAAATCAGCTGTAGAATGAGAAGATCGAAATCCATATTGATGGTCAGATATATATATATATATAGTCATATATATTTATATATATATAAAAATATATATATATATATATATATATATATATATATATATATATAGTCATATATATATATATAGTCATATATATATATATATATATATATATATATATATATATATATATATATATATATATATAGTCATATATAAATATATATATATATATATATATATATTCATATATATATATATATATATATATATATACATATATATATATATATATATATATATATATATATATATATATATATATATATATATATATATATATATATATATATAGGTATATAGTTACATGAAAATCTAAATTTATATAGATATTTAAAAGTATATAAGATATTTAAAAGTATATATAGTTATATAAGTTGTTATTTATATTTGAAAAGATATTTACTATTTATGTGGCAATACTTTTGCAGTCTTTTTAACAAGAAATAAAAATTTTGTTTAAACTTTTATCATTCTTTTAGTATTATTTTCTCTGAACCATTTGGTGTATGTCTATTTTTCATCTTTTAAATATATGTTTATTTTAGCTTTATATTTTACTTTTACATTACTTGTGTAATTCAGTTAATTTTGTTTTGAATGCTCTATCAAAACAGTTTATAGTCAGTAAAAACATAGCATTTTTACATTTTACTTCAATTAAATTTTAATTGTACTTTAATAACAATAGTAACAATGACAACATACTAACAATGCTTTGATAAATGTAATAACAATGCTTTATTTTAAGCTGTACATGATTTTTTCATGTATTATTTCCCAATCCTTTTTAAGCCTGGAAAAGCTCATAATAACTGAAATAAAAATCTGGAAAAGAGGTCGGCGATCAGGGAAAAATTAGAAAAAAGTCAGGAAAAATCCACCTTAAGATTTTGGCAGACACCCTGGATAAGCTATGATGGAGAGACTTATATTTTACGTAATGAATTAGTTAGCAGACTATTAGAAATTTTTTTACTTTAAATTACAAAATTATTTTACATTCATTCAAAATTCTGAATAAATGTCACATAAATGATATTGAAAGGTAATTAAAACTCTTTCAATGTTTTTATTTTACAAAATAGTTTTTGCTTAACTGAACGCTTTTGACTCAAAAAAAGCAAGCTGTGTAGTGCTTCTTAACAAAGCCTGCCTAAAAATCTTACTTAATCTCTAAATCTATCTTACTTCTAATTTACTACTAATTCTATTTTACTTTATCTCTAAATCCTTAAATAATATTTGTAATGAAATAAAAATAGTTTTTTAGTTTAAACAATAAAACTTTTTAGTTTTTACTTTGAAGTGTTTTATTAAATGTGTTTAAATGCTCGTACAATTTTCTTATGTACTAGTTGGTAATAGAAAATTCAAATAACAAACTTTGAAACTTTAAAAAAAAAGTTTTATTGTTAATTTAGATAGATACTTTTCTTTTAATAGAATTCTTGAATTAAAAAAAGTTATAATAACTAGAACTGGTGATAAAAATCAAGAGTTGCGCCTTCGGGCCACTTAATTGCATCAAAGGGATATTTTTAGTTGCCCTTCACAAAATTTGGTTGTCTGGTACCGTTGGGCGATCACGAGTGGATATCCCTGTATATATATATATATATATATATATATATATATATATATATATATATATATATATATATATATATATATATATGTATATTATGACATTTTCTATCATATTTTGAAATAGTTGAGTGAAGAACTTTTGAAAAAGATTTTTTGGTAATCAATGAAAAGCTTATTTTGAAATACAAGTTCTTTTACTATATAGCCTTTAATTAGAATTTGTTATATCAATAATTGTCTTTTTAACTTTACTTGTGCTGATAGATTATTATTTAAATCAAAATACTCTAGGAATCAAATAACCTCCCTCTCTTTTT
The DNA here is from genome assembly GCF_038396675.1 of Hydra vulgaris. Lineage (NCBI taxonomy): Eukaryota > Metazoa > Cnidaria > Hydrozoa > Anthoathecata > Hydridae > Hydra > Hydra vulgaris. The sequence goes on along the minus strand of NC_088927.1, from coordinate 64,472,350 downwards.
AATTAATAACATTTCCATCCTCCTCACTACCAAAATATGTAACCCAGTTTTACCCAGCTTGAACCATTAATTGATTAATTTTATGATTCATTATCATATTTGGTACAATTTTTTCCTTTTAAAAATACAGATTCCTGTGTCTGGTTTGCGGTTTGCAGAAAAGAAACCAGTTTCAAAATTTTTTGCTGGATACAAACTTAACACTTGGGTAACACTAAAAGCTGAAATAGACAATGGTTCAGATGTTACATACTCATTCAGTATACCAAAGCTCAATTATTCAAAAAATATATCCAATAATAATCAAGTTTATTATATGTTCACCACTATAGGCAAGTTTTTTTCTAATTTTTATTAATAGAAAATTATGATATCCTATGATGATATCAACATTTGACATTTATAATACTAAAAGTAATCTTTGTTAGGTGTGTACACTGTGTATTTGACAGCTGCTAACAAAGTTAATTCACTTAATACTTCAATTGATATTGAAGTTTTATCAGAAATAAGTGGAGTAAATTTAATTATTGAGAAAAGTCAACTACAAGATAGTACCTTTAATGCAGTCATACAAATATTTAATGGCACTAATGTGCAGTTGTTAGTTGATTTTGGTGATGGAACACCTGTTACAAATATTTCAAATATTGATGCAACTGGTTTGAATGGTATGACTTTCACTGTCACCCATATGTATGTATTTTTTTTCTTTTTTTTACATTTTAATTAAAATCATGAAAACTTTATTTAGTATTTAGCTTTGTATACAAATGATGACATCATACTGAAATACTTGTTGAGGTATAAGTTCAGAACTGTATGCAAAATGTAGAAATAAAAATTAAATTTTCTTGTTTTTCTTTTTTACTTTTTTTTTAGAAAGCTGTATGATTTAAGGTTGACATTTTAAAACCTCAACTTTTTTGTCACACTATGATAAATAAAAGTTAGATTTTTATTTTAAAGATTTTTTAGTGTGATATATCAAATCAAATTAAGTTATGATATATCACATTAAGTTTGAAAAATCACACAGAAAAATATTTATCTTAGATTTTTTTAAAATATTTTTTTGAAGGTTCTTGTAAAACTTGGAATAAGTTTTTTTAAAAATATTCTTCTTGGTATGCTTCAACATTTTTGCTCTTTAACTCCCCAGATCTAACTTTTATGTATATATGTATATATATATATATATATATATATATATTATATATATATATATATATATATATATATATATATATATATATATCTATATATATATATATATATGTACATATATATATATATCTATATATATATGTATATATGTACATATATATATATCTATATATATATATATATCTATATATATATACATCTATATATATATATATATATATATATATATATACATCTATATATATATATATATATATATATATATATATATATATATATATATATATATATATATATATATATATATATATATATATATATATATATATATATATATATATATATATATATATATATATATATATATATATATATATATATATATATATATATATATATATATTAGGGTGCATCAAACGCCCCATGCTTTTAAAAATGATTTTTGAAAATGCTTTTAAAAATTATTTTTGAAATTTTTATAAAGTTTCGCTTCTTTTGAGACCCAATATGACATACATTTGATAAACTTTTTTTTCTTCTATTTAGGGTCTTGTTGCAAGTTTCAAACTTAAGGTGGCCTCTCTAAATCTCATTCAATTTTGGAAAAATTTAACACAGTGTCTTGTGAGAACCAGTAGAAAGTTTTAAGAATAGGGACAGATCAATTTTTAAAAGTATGGGGCGTTTGATGCACCCTAATATATATATATATACTTATGTATATATATATACTTTCGGAATTAAGAAAAATGAGGGCGGCAATAATTTGCCAACCTCAATCTTTCAGAGGTCAGCAAAAAAAATTTGGTACAAAGGTCTTACCATAAAACATAAAACAAGGTTGCTTCTATGTTTTACCGATTATTTTTTTCCGACCTCAACACTTTTAGATTCCGAGGGCTATATATATATATATATATATATATATATATATATATATATATATATATATATATATATATATATATATATATATATATATATATATATATATATATATATATATATATATATATATATATATATATATATATATATATATATATTAGCATTGAAATAAAGTTTTTTTTAAATCTTATGATCTCAGCTCCTTATTAAATTCCATTTAATAAAAAAATGATATTAGGAAGTTTTGGATACAATCTGTTGATGTTTAGGGGCTGTTCAACCCAGTTTTTTAAGTTTGCAAGGTTGCTGGAAACCATATTTTTTATATTTTATCATTTATCTCTTCCATTTTACTAATTAAGTTGAGAATGTTATCAATATTTTATTATTTGTTAATCTTATGAGTCATTATGCATAATATGCATTGTAAATTTTTTCAAAAAACTAATAATTTTAAAATAAAATTAGTTGGCTTGCATTTAGAACATCAATTGTGGTACTTCATCTTCCAGTTAAGTAGTTGCATCAGTATTGCACTATTGCTGAAATTATTGCATCATCCTGAAATTATAAATGAACAAATTATTGTCTTGAATGAAAACACATTTTTAAAGCAAATTTTTAGACAGATATTTTCTAAGTTGATTTATGGAGACTAGAAGACAAAATGAAGTATTGTATACTGGTTAAACTACAGTTGTGATCACAGGGCACAAATTGCTATCTAAAAGACAAATCTTTTTTTTTTCTTAAAAGATAACAACAATTTAAAAAAAGTGCATGCTTTGTGATAGATCAGGTTCAAGACTTTTAGCAAAGAGCTAGAGTTCCAACAAAACATCGTTATCATGTTATAACACATGTTTAAAAACTTGTTAAGAAATACAAAAAGCTGAAAAAGAATAAAGGCTGCTAAACAGAAACTCAGAAAAGAAATAAAGAAACTTTTTCTCACAAAATCGAAGAACTATATGATATTGCTCATGATGATGCTTAATTTGTCTTATCTTTTATTTTGATAAAATTAATCAAAATAAAAGATAAGACAAATTTTTATACTACAAAGAGAAGGAAAAATAGGTTTTCAGTTGCTTGTGAATTATACAAACAAGCTTGGTAAATTTTAGACACAAAAAAAGTACACAAACAAACAAAAAGAAACAAAAGAGCTAAAAAGAAGAGAAGAAGAAACATGTTTGACAGTCATAGACCTAGTTTTGATAGAATCAAACTCCTCTTCGGGTTAAAATAATAAACTAGATGACTTTATCATCTGCAAAGAAATGAAATCTGAAACTGAAAAAGAGTGAAGAAAAAAAAAACAAAGTGGTTACTCCAGGTTCCATAAACCATACATTGAGATAGAACACCCAATGTTACCTGATTTGAAAAGCAGAGATGAAGTGGATCGACTAACCATATTAGTGACAGGATATGATGTCAAAAAACTGCTGTCAGTCTCAAAACTGGATAGAGGCACTGGTTAACAAATGAGCTACGCAACTTAACAAGCTTTAAAGTATTGGAACATTTCAAATGACAAACTATACTATGTAGCCTAAAGTATACTACTTTAAGCAACAGAGGTATACATTTAGGTGCTTGTACTATGCTGGAAAAATTAATTGAGAAGTCTTTATTATACACAGTCTGTCAACATCATGCACCATGTTCATGAAATTATTTTATCCTATGTTTACAAAACTTGTTTTAGACCATCTTTCGGTCCAGAAGTTAAGTTGCTTCAACGATTTTGCATTCAATGGAGTAAACTTAATTAAGAATCATGGTTTTAACTGATCTCAAAGTCTATGATTTGCTTGTACCATCAGGAGTAGAATTTGCTTTAAATATGCTGCAAGGAACAAATCAATTTAACAACCATTACAAAGATTTTTTTCATCTGTCAATAATTTTTTTAGGAAAAACTTCTCCAGGTCAAAGCAGTATAACTTTTTTTACTTCTAGTGATATGCACCAAGCACAATGGATAGCGAAAGCACTATATTCTAATAAAATCTAGTTGTTTTAACATCAGTTTTATTTAACAAAAAATGAAGAGAAGAATCTTTTATGGTTTTTGAAATTTTTTATATTGATTTTAATAGAACATTGGTTTCGGGCTTTCATCTCTTCATCTACTCACAATGACCTGACACTGATTGAGAAATTGAATAACTTCAAAATATTTGACAAAGAAGTAGTTGAATCTGTCGTAAAAGCCATTGGGGGACATTTATGATATTTAACTGAAGACCTGTGAGTCTCTTTTTTTTCAGCAATGATGTTGATAACAAAACTAAAGAAAAAATGTTGATTGCACTTGAAAAACCAGCTAAAAAACCACTGGTAAAAAAGCTTGAAGACAAAGGATTGGCAATAGGGAAATTTGTAAGCATGAACATAGATGATTTTGTAACAAAGAGATCAAAATATGTATTTGAAGTGCTCGGAATAAATTGGACATTTATGAAGGAAGATTGTGCCCAGACATATGGGGCACGGTAACCAAAACCAGAAAGTACATAAAATTGTTAGTTCTATGAAAGTTGTGAATGACACAGCCGAAAGAGGTGTGAATAACAAAGCCTAAAACTTGTTTCAGATTACACAAAAATCTTGACAAAATATGGAACTCAATTGCAATATGTTTTACAAACCGTAGAAGAACATTGACGTCAAGTTCCAGATATCCAAAAGTCCACAATTGTGAACACATTACTGAAAACAAGTCAACAATCAACAAGTAAAAACAAGTGAACAATCTGAATAACATTGATTAAAATCATATAAAAATTTGTTTAAAAAAAAATTAAATAGATTAGTTTTTACTCTCTTTTGAACCTTAAATCTGATAATATCAAATTCGTTGAGCAACCCCTAGATATCAAGTTCATTGAGCAGCCTTTTAAAAAATACATATTTCATTAAGCAATAAAGATATAAAATTATTTTAATGATATTTTGCACAGTTTGTTTTCTAGTTTAAAAAAACGCAATAAAGGGTTAAGAGTCTAATTTCAATTTTCAAAATTTTTTTTTGTCACCCTAATGAGTATCTATATACATATATATCAAAATATATATTAGCACCTCATCTAGATGTAATTGTATGGTGTAATGTATTTTTATGATAATATTATCATCGCGTTAACATAATCATACTAATATTATAATATGAATAGGATAATAATATATAATATTATATATACATGTATTAAAATTATTATTAATTTTAGAAAGTTTTACATTTATTTCTATATTCTGTGTTAATGTTTATATTTACGATAATATTGATTTTTTGATTTTAAATTTAAACTTTTACGTATTGATTGGTACATAGATTTATGTTGATTTTTATTAATGCAGGTATTCCACATGCAATATTTTTACAATTAATGTCAGCGCAATGAATTACTTTGTAAACACAAAAGAAAATGTAAACACTGCATTGTTTACTAGTTTTGCAGATGTTGTAGTTTTTTGTTCAATGTCTCCATTGAATGTGATAACAAATCCAGTTGTTTCACTAAATAAGTATATTTACTTATCTCTCAGCAAAAATATAATTTTAAACATTAATCAAAATAAAGGCTCATACATGATGTACTTAATTGATTGGGGAGATAGTACTTATGAAATCGAAAATCAAACCATGAATCAAAATCCAGTTCCATTTCAAATACAACATAAGTATAATAAAGAAAACAACTACACTGTTAATGTAACATGCTACAACTTGTTGCAGAATTCAAGTTTTTTGGTTCAAATAATAGTAAAAAATTGCTCAGTGCCAGAGGTTAGTTTTTTTTATGGATCCATTACAAGTCCAATGAATATTGTTCGAAGTATTGGAGGTGATATAATAGCATTTGTTGAAAATATTAATAGTTTTTGTAAACTTGAAAGTTTTAGTTTTAAATGGACACTTGCAAGTTCCACTTCAAATACTTCTGTTGATGGCTTTTTATCCCAGCAAAAAGTTACTTTCTCAATTAAAAAATATTCACTTGATATTGGCTTTTATATATTAATGCTATATTATAATTATGGACTTGTTACAAATGTATATACTGCCTACATAAATATTGTATTTTCTCCATTGTTTATAGAAATTGATAATGGATTTTTTTCTTCTATTGCTCATAAAAAGAAAATTGGAAATGACACCTTGTACCAAAATTTTACAATAAGTGCAAAGTCTAGTTACGATCCAGATGATCCAACGATTGGAACTCAAAAAATCTCTTTTAATTGGAAATGTAAAGTTGCTTCAAATTTTTCGGTTGCTCAAAAAATTATGGAAAATTATAAATTTTTAAACCTGACTTTTCTTAGTGACACATGCTTTAACCAAAATTGGATAAGCATTCCATCTATTAGTTCAGAGGTATCTTTTAGTACACAACAGTTTCTTGAGGGTATAAGCTATCATATTGAAGTTTGTGGAACAAAGTATGTTGGGAAAGATGTCAATTCATCAGACAAAAATAAAACAGGTTGTTTTACTCAAGAACTTCAAATTATTGCTGGTGGAATTCCAACAATTGCTGTTAGGTAGGTTTAAATATTGTGATTTTTATTTAGTAGATTGAAAATAGTAAATATTATGAGACTGCAACAGGAACTAGTTTTTAATTTCTTGTAATATTCTGTTATATTTATTACTTTATTGTTCTATAATGTAATAAAATGCTTATTTGGAAGATATTTTATTTAGTAGCACTCTTACTTTATTTGGTAACGTACCTAAACTTAACTGATGACTTTTTACACTAATGTTTATCACTTACAGTTTTTCTATGTTTTTTTTCTTTCTTTATTATTTGATGTTGCTAACATCAGATAATAAAGAAAGATAAAGTAGATCAACACTTTTTATATCATATCATCAAAAAAATATTAGTCAAATTTGGGTATGGTTGGGGACTCTGAGGAGATGTTGTGTTGTTATTGTATATGCAAATTTCTACAAAATAGCGCTTTTTATTTTATAATTTTTTTTTATTTATTTCACTTTTTTCATTCATGTAAGGTTTAATTATAAAATGTTCAAGTAAAGGGGTAAATATATTAGAAATTTTGTATTTTTTTATACAGAACAAGTAACATTTTTTAAATGTATTACCAATAATGAATTAAATTTGACGAAAAACAGGGGTGTACGAAGAGGTGTTTTTGGACGAAGGAACTCCGATGTTTTTTTATCAATCATATGATGAAGAAACATATAGTCAATAAGATTGTTAACATCTCTTGCGATACTTTTTGTTGGATCTTCTGAAAGTAGTTTATATGTGTTTTTATCTGATAAAAGTAGAGAGATCTTTTCTTCATAGTCCGTTTTGTCTAAAATACAAATACCCCCTCCCTTGTTGGCCTTTTTTATGGTAATAGTGGGATTAAGTATAAGGGAGTTTAGCGCGTGAATAAGTTCAGGAGATAAATTTTTTTCGTCTTTCGGTAGTTGTGAGAAAACAAGTGCGGTTATATCACTTTCTACTAAGTTAAGATAACTTAGTTTTGTTATTCGTCATAGGGGGAGACCAATTTGATTTTTTATGAAATGGATGCCTCGTTATCTCTTCGGTCCCAAAATAGAGTTGTTGGAGAAGGGTTGTTTTAAATCTTTCAAAAGCCGTTATAGATAGATGGAGTAAACAGTTTTCTTTGTTGATCCTAGAGAAAAATGTTTTTTATCAAAGATTTACCAAATGCAACATTAGTATGAGGTAACAGATAAATAGTGAAGATAATTTAAAATCAAAAAAAGCAGTGAGACAGCAAACAAGCGTTAATGTTTGTGGATTTGTAACTAAATGATAGACACCATAAAACTATAAACTTAATGGTAACATAGACGTAAAATAATCAAACTAAAAGAAATTTTCACAGTTTTAATATTAGTTAGTACATGTTCAACCAATAAACTTATAAATAATTTAAAATTTTTTTCATGATGACAAACTCCCTACCAAGAAGCAAAGATTACTCTACGCTTGGAACTAAAACCAACCTTAAAACCATAACTAAATGGAAACCTAAAAAGCAAAGTTTTCTCCACGGTCCGAACTAAACACCACTTTGAGACCATAACAAAACAACGACCAAAAATAATACATCAACAAAACATATCGAAAGCCGCTGTTTTATAAGAATCGCTCTTATATATATTTATATGAATCCTAAAATGAGCAAACAATCACACATGATAACCACATATACATAACATACAAATCTGCATTTAAAATTCCAACCACATACTGTATATTAAAAGAAAATATTACCTAAATAAGAATGAGTTCAAACAAAGATAGTAAATCATATAAAAGAACAAAAAGCATGCAAACAATGTAAAAAGGCTATATGTGCATAAGGGTGTATAGGTCTAATGTGTAAGTCTGTGTTGTTTATGTCGTTCAGTAGAGTCTTGTGTTGTTGGTAACCAGCGTAAAAGATTTATTTCTTAACTACACCAAGCCAGCCCAGTCATACTCCAGAAAACCATGGTTTTTGCATGCTTTTTGTTCTTTTATATGATAAACTATCTTTGTTTGAACTCATTCTTATTTAGGTAATATTTTCTTTTAATATATAGTATGTGGTTGGAATGTTAAATGCAGATTTGTATGTTATGTATATGTGGTTATCATGTGTGATTGTTTTTTCATTTTAGGATTCATATAAATATATATAAGAGCGATTCTTTTTGACTAGCGGCTTTCAACATGTTTTGTTGATGGACGTCTTTTGGTTTTTGTTATGGTCTCAAAATTACGTTTAATCCGGACCGTAGAGAAAGCTTTACTTTTTCGGAAACTTCGATTTAGATATGGTCTCAAAGTTACCTTTAATTAGGACCGTAGAGAAGACTTTACTTCTAAACAATATTTTTCCCGCTTCGTACATCGTTTTTATATCACGACTATTATTATTGCTTTATCACCCAAAATAATTTTTTAACCACTCATTTGGCTTAAATTTATCTGGTCTTATTTTAGTATTTAGTTAATCTTATTACAATATTTTTAAATATATGATTTATCCGCTGATTTTCATATTATTACTATTATCAAGGAACTTTTATGCTACATTATCGTACATTCATTACTCAGCTTTGTTTTAATTTTCACAGGCGCAATTTTCGTCTTTTATTATTATTCAGAGAATTTCTTATATCCTTCACTACATGTTTAAATCTTTACATTTTTGCAGGCGATATATATATATATATATGTTTTTTTCTACTTTCAAATATTACATGATTTTTAGTTATGATTTTAAGTTGCGCGGGTTGTTTCATTTTCTTACACTTTAGATTGGTTAACAAAATTCAAATGAAGTATCTATGACAGCGTTAGAGTTTTTTGAAGACTCTACTATGTTTTATTTTATTTTATTTTAAAAGAGTTTTTAATAGGGTATATTGCCATTTGATTGTTTTTGGTTTATTTGTGCTGGAAGTACCTATGTGGTTTAAATCGTTGACATATTACATGGTCTTAGGGGAAAATTTAATAGTATTTTCTGTTTACACACTTTAGTTGTTTTAGTTTTGTTCCTGGTGTTTTTATTTGAATTTTAATTTATAGTGCTTAGTTTTTTCTTTTTATTTACTTTATTTTTATTTTTATTTTATTAGTTTTTTCTACCAGTGGTATAAATGTAAAAGTGACAAAATAAAACGATAAAATGATAAAGTGACAATGGTAAAATATGATAAAAGTTTTTTCTACCAGTGGTATAAAATTTGAATGTGTTACCAATTATACAAAGTATGTATGTAACCAATTAATTCAATTAATTGATCTCAAATTGTTATAATTGCTATATTAATGCACATTTAAAGTTTAGATGCATTTTTAAGGTTGTTTAAATTTGGGGTTATTTGATTGCATTTCAACCATAACATAATCAAGAGTTTAACAAGCAATATTGCATAAAATTTTTTTATTTGGATACTTAATAATATTTCATTTAGTATATATATATATATATATATATATATATATATATATATATATATATATATGTATACGTATATGTATATATATAAATTTAAACAACTTTAAAAAGTATTCTACACAATAGAGTGCTCAATGTTCTTAAAAGAACAGAGCAATTATATATTAGTAGAAAATCACTTAACAAAAATTTTTTCCATTTAACAATGTGTTTCATCAACAAAGATTCATCAGAAATGAATGATCAAATTAATAAAACTTTAATTTATACCAAAAATTAAATTACAGGAAGTTGCAAATGTCTTAACTACTGTAAATTTTCACACATTTGTGGAATTTGCTGACACTATTATAATAAGAATTCTTTAGAAATGATTACTTATGCTATTTTTTTAAATGTTTTTTTAAAAAGGGTAGTTAATGTAAATATTATTTGAACTCATTTATTTTTATAGTTTTTTAGGAGAAACTTATTTTCGTGTCTACATTTAGAAATTAATTCCGATCTTTTGTTTAATAAGCATTCTTGATTTGCATGTGTTTTTATTTCAAATTTTTCTTGTAGGCATAGTATGCATTTTTTGGAAATATTGTTATATGCAGGCGCTGTTTTAAGGATAGACCAATTTAGTATAAAATCATCAATATTTTTTTCTTTTAATTCCCATATATATTTTGACAGCATGGTGTCTTTTGAATACTTTTTATTCTTGAAAGATTGCTTATGATTGGCAAAACGTTTATTCCATTCACCCTCTGTTATGCCAATATATTGTTTATCAGGTATATTCTTAAAGGAAACAACACATTTATATACCACATTTTTTGATAAACAACTTCCACTCATTTGATTTTTTGTTTACAATTACAATTTTCTGTAGTTTTTTCATTTAGGATTTCTTTTTTGTTTAACAAAGCCTTATTGTGACCTTTTATAATTCTTTCCATATTTTTTGTGCAACTGTAGCTAACTTTAATTGTATTTCGATTAAAAATTTTATGTAATTTATTAGATCGCTGGAAATGCTTATACACCAATTTTAAAAACACTTTTCCTATAACACTATTACAATTATTTCCTTTTCCTTGACACTATTATAAAAAGAATTCTTTAGAAATGATTACTTATGCTATTTTTTTAAAAAAACATTTTAAAAAATAGCATAAGTAATCATTTCTAAAGAATTCTTTTTATAATAGTGTCAGCAAATTCCACAAATGTGTGAAAATTTACAGTAGTTAAGACATTTGCAACTTCTTGTAATTTAATTTTTGGTATAAATTAAAGTTTTATTAATTTGATCATTCATTTCTGATGAATCTTTGTTGATGAAACACAGTGTTAAATGGAAAAAATTTTTGTTAACTGATTTTCTACTAATATATAATTGCTCTGTTCTTTTAAGAACATTGAGCACTCTATTGTGTAGAATACTTTTTAAAGTTGTTTAAATATATATTAGGCTCCTTATTAACATTTGTTGAGCACTCTTAATTGTATTTTAACATTCCGTGTAAATATGGAAACTAATAATTTCATTTACTCGTTGAAAAATATACCTATACTAGATGAAAAAAGTTATACTATTTCTTTGATTGAATAAGTTGAGCATTTTATTAAAAGAATTCGTTGGAAAGCCCTTTTTTTCTTAAAACCATATACAAAAACAGATGATACATTTAATAATAATGATAATTATGGATTTAAAACAAAAAATTCCCCACCTTTTATACCTGATTTGGAAAATTTTGAAAATGACCTATTACATTTAATTAAAACAATAAAGTTTCGCCCTATAAAAAAATAATTTCAAACAGAATTAAAGTTAGATGTTAAAAAAATTAAATCAAACCCTAATATTTTGGTTTTTGCTGATAAAATAAATAATATTTACCAACTCACAACAGAAAACTATAAAAAAATTTTACGCCACAATATTACTAGTTCTTATGAAAAAGCCCCTAAAAATTTGGAAAAGGCAATTAATTTAGAAGCGCAAAGTATTTCTAAAAAAATAAACCTTGATAATAGAATCGAATCAACTGCCCCTGCCCAAGCCTTCTTAACACTAAAAGACCATAAACCAAATTTTCAAAACAAACTTCCTTGTAGGTTATTGGTTCCCTCAAAAAGTGAGATTGGACATGTAAGCAAAAATTAAATTGGACAAAATTAATAATATTCTTAGAAATAAATTAAATTTGCAACAGTGGAAAAATACCACTGATGTTATAAATTGGTTCTCTATAATCGAAAATAAAAATGCCTGTACATTTATTCAATTTGACATTAATGATTTTTACCCTTCAATAATCGCAGATATTTTAGATAAGACTATTGAATTTGCAAAAAGCCACACAGTTATTCCTGATGACTCAATCCGTATAATAAAACATTGTAGAAAAACCATACTTTATTTTAATAAGGAAACTTGGAAAAAGAAAAACATACATGACTGCTTTGATGTAACAATGGGCAGTTATGACGGAGCAGAAATTTGTGAATTTGTTGGACTATATATTTTAGATTTGTTAAGTAAAATAATCAGTATAAAAGATTTAGGCCTATATCGCGACGATGGTGAAAAAACTACAGAAAATTGTAATTGTAAACAAAAAATCAAATGAGTGGAAGTTGTTTATCAAAAAATGTGGTATATAAATGTGTTGTTTCCTCTAAGAATGTATTGAACAATATATTGGCATAACAGAGGGTGAATGGAAAAAACGTTTTGCCAATCATAAGCAATCTTTCAAGAATAAAAAGTATTCAAAAGCCACCATGCTGTCAAAATATATATGGGAATTAAAAAAAAAATATATTGATGATTTTATACTGAATTGGTCTATCCTTAAAACAGCGCCTGCATATAACAATATTTCCAAAAAATGCATACTATGCCTACAAGAAAAATTTGAAATAATTACACATGCAAATCAAGAATGCTTATTAAACAAAAGATCGGAATTAATTTCTAAATGTAGACACGAAAATAAGTTTCTCCTAAAAAACTATAAAAATAAATGAGTTCAAATAATATTTACATTAACTACCCTTTTAAAAAACATTTAAAAAAATAGCATAAGTAATCATTTCTAAAGAATTCCTTTTATAATAGTGTCAGCAAATTCCACAAATGTGTGAAAATTTACAGTAGTTAAGACATTTGCAACTTCCTGTAATTTAATTTTTGGTATAAATTAAAGTTTTATTAATTTGATCATTCATTTCTGATGAATCTTTGTTGATGAAACACAGTGTTAAATGGAAAAAATTTTTGTTAAGTGATTTTCTACTAATATATATATATATATATATATATATATATATATATATATATATATATATATATATATATATATATATATATACACACACATATATATATATACACACATATATATATACACACATATATATATATATTTATATATATATATATATATATATTTATATATTAAACATCTTCACTTCCAACAAGGAACCACTATTAGAGTTGGGAGTTACAGGAAGAGAAAAGATGAAGTTTTTAAAGCAAGATAACAATTAACAGACAACTTGAAAGATTGCAAATTATATGAATCAGGAAAACAAGATGAAGGATGCGAATTCCAAAGAACTGATGTTTGAGGAAAAAAACTAGATGATTAAAATTTTTGGAGCACTTAGAAGCAGTCACAGTAAAAGAATGAGATTTGATTGAATGACAGCAGAATGAATTTTAGTAGATGGCACAAGAGACACTAGCTCTTAAGAGCAGCAGCCTTTATAGTATTTATAGAAGATAAATAGAGAAGCAACATAACCACTATATGACAATGGTTGATGCTTGGCTGCAAGAGCAGATCCGCTCCAGATATGGTAACAATATTCCATACAAGGACAGATTTGAGATTTATAGAGATAAAGAGTAGAATCCAGAGTAAGAAAGTGGCAAGCTTGATAAAGAGATACAATCTTAGCAGATGCTAATTTTGCAATGGATTTGAAATATAGTTTCCATGAGAGGTTAAGAGTTAATCCTAGAAGATGAAGGGTAGATGACTCATTGAGATAACGATTAGCTGAAAAAAATGGAGTTTCATCTGAGTTAAACTGAGATCTCACTTCTGCTACAGCAGTTCTGTTGTAGTAGAGGTGAAATTCTTTTCAAGCTCAAATTTCTCCTTCAAGCAATCAGAGAGTGTTGGCTTCTTATCAAGACAAGAATAAATGGTAGTATCATCAGTGAACAATGCTACCTTCGATGTGAGAATTTCTGGGAGATCGTTAATGTAAATTTAAAAAAGTTTTCATACTACAATTTTTAAAGAGAGATTCAATAATCTTAAAGATGTTACCTGATAACCGTAAGAAGAGAGCTTATGAAGAAAACCAGCATGCCAAACTTTATCAAAGGCTTTGGAAATGACAAGAGCAATAGCCCTAACCTCTCCACATCTATCTAATGGACAATAAAACCTATCAGTTATTATCGTTAACAAATCAGCAGTAGAACGAGAAGATTGAAATCCATATTGATGATCAGAAAGTAAGTTATTAGATTCAAGATGAGAGATTAGGTGTTTGTTAAGTAAAGACTCAAAAACCTTGCTTATGATTGTAAGAAGACTAATTGGATGGTAGTTAGATGAGTCAGATTGCTCTCCAGAATTTTTGAAAATAGGGATAACAAATACCGCTTACCAGCAGGGTAGAAAATAAGACTCCAATAAGCTCTTATCAAAAGTTTTGAAAGTATAAAGACATCTGCAGAGAACACTTCTGCAAGACTATAAAAAATATGGTGTCCGGACCACATGCTGTAAAAGAGTCTAAGCAGGAAATCACTTTAGATACAGAAGCTGTAGTAATACGAATGTCAAGCAATGGATAAATCTGTTTGTTGGCAATATTCGGTAGAACGCAACTAGTGGAATCAAGAGATGATAGTGGTGAAAAGTTCTGAGCAAACAATTCAGCTTTGTCTTATTGACAAAATCTGAACTGTACAAGAGAGGTGGAATAACAGATTTGCCCTTATTATTGATACTGTTAAAGATTCTCCAGAAGTCTCTGGAGCCTTATTTTTGAGATGAGATGAAGTTTTGGGAGATGAAAGGAAATCCATGTTAAAGAGTGAGGCTTGACTTGGAATCGTCGTGAGGGAATAAAAGATTCCATGCCAGCCTGGATCCAAGAAGTTACATAAGAAGCACATTTGTCAACAGGAAGACGAAAGTTTTTACTCAATGGCATCACGAAGTAAATCATGGAAAGATTCCCAGTCAGCTTTAAGGTAGTTATAAGATGTATGATGGTAGAGGGATTTTGATGATGAAGAAGAATGACATAATAGTTTTAAAGAAATCAAACTGTGATCAGTAGCACCTAAGAGAAATGTTAAGATATATGATTCAGATTGTCTGGAAATCAGGTTGGAAAGTTGACTATTTTTGTCAACTTTCTGATTTGTCATCGTACATTGCCAAAACAATTCTCCTGAGAACAGATGTCTGTTTTCTGGAGAATTATTTTGGGGATGATGGCAAGAGATAAGACTCAACAAAAGAAAAGTTACTTTGAAGACTACAAATATTAGTAAATGATAAATTTAGAGAACTTGGTGATGATGATGGTTTTTTGTGTTTAATAGTTTTTGATACTTTAGTCATTTTTCAAATTGGTTAAAGAACCTGACTCAAAGCATGGGATAGTACTGAGTACACTATCTAACAGTCCAAGCAATTGCCTCTTTACTATTAATAAACCCTAAACCTTAACAAAGGGCTTCAAATGTGGCCTTTACAATGCACACTAAAAAAAAGCAAGGACATTGTTTACAGTTTAGGATGTTGGGTGTTGTGTCCTTGCACAAGCAAGTACACAACACCCAACATCTTAAACTGTAAACAATGTATTATAAACACATCTTCACCAGCCTAATAGATGAAGAAAGCGTGCAAAACTGGTCAACAGATAAAACCTGTTTACTCCTTAAGTCTTTGCCTAGGAGGCCTTCTACAAGACAATAGCCGGGTGCATTTAATGTCTGCTCAAGCTGAGTGTTTTTATCGAGACACTATCTCTAGCCTTTACTCAACCAAGAGCCCCAAGTCAGGGGGTGTGTTAAATTCTGTTGTAGCAAAAGTGAGATCCTTGAAAAGAATCTCACTTTTGCTACAACAGAACTACTGTCATTCTGCTAATTAATATTCTGATTAGAACTATTTTTAGAACAGATCATCATTATAATTAAGGCGTATTAAAACCATGATAATAAATAAGACTTGAATAAAAATACTGTTTAGGTGTAAGTGTTAATACTATATTTAATAATGTTGTACAATATTATATTTAATAATATTATACCAAATATTACAACAACAACAACAACAACAACAACAAGATATTTATTTTCCTTTTTGAAATCATACAATAATATTATAATAATAATAAATGTAATAGTAATAATAATAATAATAATAATAATAATAAATTTCATAACTTGAAGTAAGTAAAAATAATTGCTTAATAAAAAAATAAAAACAAATACATATATATATATATATATATATATATATATATATATATATATATATATATATATATATATATATATATATATATATATATATATATATATAAAATGATAATAATTTAAAATAATATAACGATGACTAAATTAATTATAAGTATTTAATAATAATAACTAAATGATTGATAAGGATGGTGTCACTCAAATAGAATTCAGATCAAAGGAGTGACAACAGTTTTTAAAAATATATGATTAATAATAAGTATACAAACTTAGAACATTTAAACATGTTTACCAAAGTAAACATTTAAAAATCATACTTTGATGATAATAATAAAAAATAAACAAACAAGAAGTTAATGATAATAATTGTAGTAATCATAATTACAAAAAATAAGAGTATATTTTAAATAATTAGTGAAAATCATGTGAATAAGTTAGAATAAAATTGTTCTCAGAATTTTTTTAATGTGATTTTGTTTTAAATTAAGAAAAGTCGATAAAGGTGGTTGGAGTTGTAGTTTTTTGAACTCATTCACTATGCATACAAGACTCTTGTTCCATTCACAAATGCGCTGATAGACAACAGAATGTTTACCATACTTCTGAGTTTTAAAAAATGGTACAATAAGTTTTCCATTATATGTTTCTAATAGAGTATGTATGTATTATTCTACTTTCTGTAAAAAAAAGTCTGTTATAGAAGAGAGCAAATTTTTATTAAGAGAGTCAAAAACAAAAAGAAGATTAGCAAATTTTACAAGCGCTGGAAAGGTTGGAATTTTTAGTTTTTTAAAAGATTCTGATATTTCTGTCTTAAAAGGTTGGAAGTTTATAATTCTTATGGATTGACGTTGAGAGGACATCAATATTTTGAGTTGCCATTTTGACCCCAAATTTGACAACAGTAACTAAGATGCGAAAAAAAATAATGCACAGTAAATATTTTTTAGTGTAAATTTATTGACATAATGACGAATTATTGAGAGTTAGTTTCTTGCGTAGCTCATCAATATGAAAATTCCACGAGAGATTGCAGTCAATCAAAACACCGAGATATTTAATAACTTTTGTAGGATATAACTGTTTATTATTAATTTGAATTTGAATTTTAGAGTTGTTGTTTTGATTTTTTTCTAGAAGATGAAAAAAAGATTAGTTCAGTTTTTTTTTGTGTTTAAACATATTAGGTTAGCATTTAATTTTACAATATTAAGTAGAAATTCAAATTAAAAAAAAATTTAAATGAATTGAAATTAAAATAAATATACTTTCATGGTTTACAAAATAAAAACTTTTTACAGAACAGAATATAAATAAACTTTTTACAATCACTTTAGTAGCATTTATTTCTAAATCTCTGCCTTTAGGAATAAATGCTACTAAAGTGAAGGCTTTTATCAAACACGACCTACACAAACACAACCTACACAAACATGACCTACACAAACACGACCTACACAAACATGACCTATACAAACACAATCTACACAAACACGACCTACACAAACACAACATATACAAACACAAACACGACCTATACAAACACAACTTGTACAAACACAACCTACACAAACATGACCTATACAAACACGATCTACACAAACAAGACCTACGCAAACACAATCTATATAAACATCAGCTACAAAAGACAACCTATCAAACACAATCTATACAAACATGACCTATCAAACACAACCTGTACAAACATGGCCTACCTAACACCCATCAAACAAGATCTATACAAACTTGACCTATCAAACATGATCTGTCAAACACGAACTATCAAACAAGGTCTACAAAACAGGACCTCAAATAAATTATTAATATAACAATGTGAAGTCCATTTTTTGAAACAGATTTTAAATTAGAGTTGTTTTGGGAAGTTTTAAAATGATTTTGATTTCTATAAACTCAAAAATTTTGAAGGACGAGGAAAAATCTAATGCACAGATTTTTTTTGTTATCAGATTTTTGATTTAATAAACATGAGTCGATTAAAGTATTAATGATGTTTTAATAACTTT
Source organism: Hydra vulgaris (assembly GCF_038396675.1). Classification (NCBI taxonomy): domain Eukaryota; kingdom Metazoa; phylum Cnidaria; class Hydrozoa; order Anthoathecata; family Hydridae; genus Hydra; species Hydra vulgaris. The sequence goes on along the minus strand of NC_088927.1, from coordinate 64,453,786 downwards.
ATACTTTAAAAAAATGTTCAAAAATTATATTATTTAATAGATGCATATCAAACTGTGATGCAAAACTGAATTTTAAAGAACGAACAATTTATTCATATATATGTGAAGATTGCGGTTCTCAAAAGTAAGTAATTTGATTTTATTTTTATTTTTTTACTTTTTTAAATTCATTTAGACAATTTTTGCAGGCATAGTTAAAATGAATGGCTGCAGGCATGATTAAGTTGTAAGTTACTAAAAAGTTACTAAAGCCTTTAAATTTAATATATTACAATCTAAAGTTTTTTATTATTCAAACTGTATGGTGTGATTTATTTTTCAGACTATCAGCAGAATGGAAAATAACAGATGATGCTGGAAATGTTCCTCTTGAATTTATGTCTCAAAATGCTTCCACAACTGGCTTTTTAACCCCTAATCTTGTAATTAATAAAAACATTTTACTTGAAACAAAAAACTATACATTTACTTTAGTAGTTGGTTTTACAGATTCATTCAAGCGAGTGACATTTGAGTTTACAAAGACTACATGTTCTCAGCCATCATCAGGGGTTTGTTACGTTAAGTGAGTATCTATTTTACTGTTTAATTTTTATAATCATTTTTTAAATAAATTTTATTAAAATATCAAATATATTTAATACTGCAAGAATAAATAAAAAAAAGTATTTAAAAAAATTAAGTCTATTTATTCTTTTATCATCATCTTTCATGATAATTTTAATTATATGGCTTGGTTCTTATTTATTACTCATACTGTTATCTTATTTTGTCATCATTTATTGTCTCATCACTATATGGCTTGGTTCTTATTTATATAATACATATTATATATTTTTAATATATAATATTTTATATATAATATAATTTTTTTATATATGATGCTGAAAAAAAAACTTATGATATAAATTTACAATACAGTTCAAGATTTAAAAACATCACACATTTTCATATATTGTAACAGACAATTATGTATTTCAAGTTAATATAAGAAAATAGAAAATTATATAAATTCAATAGAAAATCGAAAGATTAACACTATTTTATAATTATGACATAATACAAAAAAAGTATTTACAAAAATAACTATAGTAAACAATTATTATAAAAATAAATTTCTATAAAATAGCAGGTTTAAGTTAAGGTTAGACTATAAAAAATGTAAAAAAAGGTAAAAATATCCAATAAAAAAGATTAATTTTTGATAATGTTTAGAATTAATGTTGTAGAGAAAAACAAAACAATAATATATTAATTTAAAAAATTTAAGTTTATTTATTAATTAGTTTAATTTATTTATTGGATACATTATTTGAATTTTATTTTAAAAATAGAAACTATTGTTGTAATATAGAACTTGAATAAAAATTACTTTGGTTATAACAAGCATTATTCTTTGAAAAGAATGAAAACAATTTTTAAAATAAGCTAACTTTTTAAAATAGTTTTAAATTTTTTTTAAATAATTTTAAATGTTAACCATAATAACTTGACCAATGATTTGAACTTGAATATTGTTTTGAATATAAATATGACATAAGTTCTTTAACTTATTGTACTTGAATTGAAGTGTCTAATTGTTAATAATTAGAAAATAATTTATATTGAATAAATTACTTTTGAAAATAATGAATTAATTAGTTGAATTTTGTGCAAAATGATATTTAGAAAATTAATTGCAAAAGTATAAGAACAGCATAAAAAGACATAAATTGAATGTCAGTGCCAAAATATGATGATATAAATTTTTAAAATAGAATCTCAGAAAAGTACATTTTTTTAAAAATCATTAAACTTGTGCTCGGTAAATTAAGACAAAAAATGTATACATTCAAAAACTTAAAATGTGTAATATAGAATATTTACAAATTACAGTAATTGTTAATGTACTTTTCATTAAACTTAGTTAACAAAAAAAACTTTAACAAAGAAAGCAAGATGTTTTTTGATATTTATAACTTTTTTTATTAGTCCAACAGATGGCTACGCCCTAGAGACATATTTTAAGATTGTTTGTTATGATTGGGTAGATTTAGATGGCTTCTTGAGCTATAAGTTTTTTTATGATAACAATCAGTCACAGCAAATGAAGCTTAGTAGTACATCAACTGTTGATTATCCTATGTTAAATGCTGCAACCACAGATCAACCTAGCTTAATTGACTTTGTGATGGGTCCAGGTGATGAGAAAAATGATTACAAAGTCAGTATTATCATAAAAATATATGGTAAATACAATGCATACACAGAATACAATAAACTTTTTATCAAGGTATTTCAAAATTTTTAGTTTTAACAGTTTATACATACATACAAATCCATCCATCCATCCATCCATCCATCCATCCATCCATCCATCCATCCATCCATCCATCCATCCATACATACATACATACATACATACATACATTCATACATACATACATACATACATACATACATACATACATACATACATACATACATACATACATACATACATACATACATACATACATACATACATACATACATATGTACATACACTAGCGTGCTAAAGTCTTTGGTCAGTGTGTGATTTGTCTATAAAAAATAAATTATGATCATTCATTTCATCAATTTATTCTTAATATATTTCTCAAAAATATTTTAATGTAATAATTAAAAATCTTTAGCGATAATGACTGCGTTACAGAGATTCAAAACTCCAGGCATTCTTGGAGACATTCCCAGAAACTATTTATATTAGGTGGGAACATTATTCGTACCCTTCTGTCCAACTCATCCCATAGTTTCTCTATAGGGTTTATATCAGGTGATTGTGGAGGCCAAGTCATGATTTTAAGCACTTTCTGCTTTTCTGTTGTCTTCAAATAATTTAAACATAACTTAGAAGTGTGTTTAGGGTCATTGTCTTGCTGAAAGACAAACCCTTTACCAGATGGTACTGCATGATGAATTAAAATACTATAGTGCACATTTTTAACTACCCCAAATCACGGCGTTATCACCATGTGTTATTGAATAACTCAAACAAATATCATTAACACGTTCACACATTCCAAATAATTCAAACTTTGATTTATCAGTCAAAAAGACTTTCTATTGATCCAATGTCCACGATTTATAATCTCTTGCCCATTTAAACCGTTTTTGTTTATTTACACTCTGTAACAAAGGTTTTCGACACTATACGACCATTTAGTCCAACTCTAAGTACCGTCTCTTGACCGTATCAACTGATATCGAAGTTTTTCTTTCTTTATTCAATACTTCTTTAATCATAGTGGCTAGAAGTTGTCTATTACGTTTGCTCATAACTACAATATGTTTAACTTTCATCTTTGTTGTACATTTTTTATTTGAGTTCGTCCCTGTTGTTCTTAATTGTGTTAACGTGTATATTACACTTGACTTAAGAATTTTCAGTCTTTTTGCTATTTTATCACATGAGTACCCTTCTTCAGATAAAATCTGAATTTTTGCATGTAGCTCAATATTCTGTTCTTGTTTTCTTATTTCGACTCATGTTCTCACAAATCTTACTAAAAAGTATTTAATCTAGTTGTTAGTATGCAAACAAAATTAAAAATTATATTCGGTAGTTACACATAAAAAACATGTCTACAATATATATTCAGTAATAAAACTTGTATTTTAAATAGATATTTTTATTCTATATAATGCAATTTACTCAAAAAGTTACTTGAGAAAACTCTTAATGCTAAACAGAAAATATTCTATCAACTCAATACGGACAAACTCACTGGATTGGTTTCAAGACTTTATTATACTAAACTGAGCAGACTTTTGCTTTTATTTATATGTAGAGTTTTTCAGAACAGACTCAGTAAGTTCTGCAAACTAAATATTACTGCTCACAAAATTAGGAATTATATTAAGTAATTACACAAAAAAACCCATCTACAATATATATTTAGTAATAAAACTTATATTTTATAATAGATGTTATTATTACATAATATTTACATAAGAAATTAATTAAATTAAAACAATTTTCAGGCAACTAGCTTTTATGCAGATTCACATGAGAAAGCAAAAATTTTCTCTACAATATTGAGTACAACCAAAGACTTTTGCTCGCTAGTGTATATAAATACATACATGCATTTAAAAAATTGGTCAAAACATCTAATTTAAATGAAATAGCATTTCTTAAAACATAAAGTAAAACAATTAGAACAACATAAAAAAAAAAAAAAAAAAAAATCCAAACATGTGTAACACTTTAAAAAAAGGAAAACTGTAATGTGAAACAGAACAACATAATTTTAAACAAATAGTAATGCAGCCTATTGTTCATTTGAGCATTCTGCCTGTTTTTTTTTTATTTTTATTTTTTTTAGTTAAGTTTAATATTTAATATTTGCCACTTCTGCAGGTTAATTCAATTTTAACAGTTAAGTTATTTTTATATTTTTTTAATGGATAAAGTAATTTTTATTTTATATTTAAGAGATAAAATCTAAAAATAGTTAAAGACTTAGACATTTTTAAAAAGATCATTCTTATATCTATATTTAATATGGTAAGAAAATTGTTTTCATTATTTTCTTTTTTTGTTTTAAAATACTAAATTATTCTACAGGTGCGTCCAAGTAATAAGCCAATAAATATGACAGATTTGCTAATTGGAATAAATTTAAATGATACACAAAGTGTTGCTAATATTGTTCAAGCAGTTAGCTCAACTACCAATAAAAATTCAGCAAGTTATTACAATAACACACCAACAACTATAAATAAATTTACTAACATGGAAGATACTGATGCAAAAAACCTAGAAAAGGAGCAAGAGTTACACCTTTTGCAAAATGTAAGCTTTGTTGAATAAATTTTTTTTGTTTAGATTGAATATTAGATTTCAAGTAATAAAGTTTTGTTTCAAGTTGAAATTTAATCTCTCGTAATAAAATTCTTTGAATAATTATTCATTTTTTTATTACTACTTGTATGTTTTTTTATTACTATTTAGATGTTTATTTATACTAATTATTTATATATATATTTATATAAATGTATATATACATATATATATATATATATATATATATATATATATATATATATATATATATATATATATATATATATATGTATGTATATATATATATATATATATATATATATATATATATATATATATATATATATATATATATATATATATATATATATATATATATATATATACGGGCATTTCCAAAAAATCATGCACAGAAATTCGTATATGTTGTCTATTATTTTCATAATAGTAAAACTGGCAATCTCTAACTTACTCTCATTTGATTTTAACCTATATAATTATTTTATATACAAAAAATGGTATACATTAGCAATCTTAACAAAGAATAAATTAAGTTGGAAGCGGAATCACGCACGGAACAGAAAAACTAAAATTTTAGTTACCATAAATAAACTTTAATTCCTCGACAAATATAAGTTTCAGCGGTATATATTTTAAAAAAATATATATTTTAAACATTAGTAAAAATTTCCAGAAAGTTACATGGTAGCACTATGTACCATAGAATCACAGCAATTATTTTAATACAGTTCATGAATGATCATGCACGAAAGTAACGTACGGAAGTTGCGAATTTGTAAATTTGATGTAGATAATTTTTGAAAATAAATTGCTTGTGAATATTTCAAGTGAAATATTTTACTTCTATGACTCTTATTAATATATTTTCAATGAGAAATGGCAATCATCATTTATTTCTAGCTACAGTATAGCGTTTTGAAAATTATTGTAAATTTTCAGACTAACGATATTATTACGCAAAAAAAAAAAAAAATTATAAAAATTTATACTTAATCTATTCAGGTAGTCTAAAATATAATAAAAATACTTTTGTTATAAATTTTCTTTAAGAAAATCATAATAGTATGCATATTGCTTTAAGTCCCAGCTTTAAATTGCTAAAACAAAGAAAAATAAAAAATCATGCACAGAAATGAAAATGCCCATATAATAATGCATATTAAGCACTATGACATCACACTGAAATAGGTAGTTGTGAGGGCTTTAGTACATACATCGACAAAATGTGTGTATATATAACTTAAATTGCTTGTTTAGATGAGCACTCTGATGTCACACTAAAATAGCCTGCTGATGGGGGCTTCAGTACATACATCGACTGACAAACAGCCTGACTCACAGCAGAGTGCTGTTATGTTAACTGAGGTTTGGCATGGGGCAGCAATCTTTTCTATTGTTATTTTTCTTCTTTTTCTGAGAACACTGTATGCTATAAAGATAAGCAAAACTAGTGAGCAAATGCTTATCTAAATATGCTATGGAAGATGTATATATATATGTTTACATATATATATATATATATATATATATATATATATATATATATATATAAATATATATATATATATATATATATATATATATTTTTTTTTATATATACATATATATATATATATATATATATAAATATAGAAATATATATTTATATATATATATATATATATATATATATATATATATATCAGTAAAATGTATTGTATTGGAAATTTTCACAAAATGTTGAGATGTCTATATCAATTAAAAAAATATTTAAAAATTCATCAGAGGTGACCGGCTAAGGAAAATAAACTTGCTTTTTTGAAACTTTATATTTAACTTATGTTACATCACTCATGTTACCGAGCAATTATTATCATGGATTTTTTATAACTATTATTAAGAGTTAAATTGTTTAAAGAAACATAACAAAAGAATTGCAAAAGTATTGAACTCATTAAAAGTAATTAACAAATTTAATTTTAAAAAACTGGTGGCACTCTTTCTGAGTGATTTTTTATAATATTTATGAAAGTTTTCAAATCGAAAACAGTTTTTTCCACAAGACCAAGAGCAACTTTATAAAATACAATAAGAAAATTTTTTCGTATGTTGAAAACTTTACTTACACTACTTATGTTTATGTATTGCCTTATTTTCCTTAAGTTGAATTTTTAAAACGCTGCAAAGCATTTAAATCTTTGAAAATACTTTTAGACGTAATAACTGCTACCACAGTTTAGAAGGGAGAGGGGGTGCAAGTGTATGTGATTGTTTGTAACAGGAGGGAAGGGGTTAAAAATTGACAAATTTAGGGCAACATACTTTATTGATGACCTCTTAATTGCATTTAGAAACAATTTTTTTTTACTAAAACAAAAATAAGAATAATGTAAAAACGTAACTGTTTAACAAAATGTATGCAACAAAAACTTTACGAAAAAGCCCTAGAACTTTAGTAAAAGCATATAATTTTAACTTTTAATAATAGCTAATGAATATTGTTTTTCAACTAAAAAAAACTTTTTTAAAAGTTTTTTTTAGTTAAAAAACAATATTCATAAACTAAAAATTGACAAAAAAGAGAATAAAATTTGACTACATTTTCATTTTCCGCTGTGGAATTGCCCATATATTGTTTTGCCTGTTCTTTATTTTTACCGTAGAATGTAAACTTCATGTTTATTTAATTAATTTTAAAAGATTAGAAAAATTTTAAAAACTTTAAAAAGTTTTTTTTTAATTGAAAGGTTGCCTGCCCAAACTCCTCAGTTAGTGTAGCAGCAACCCTCACATTTTCTACCTGTTCATCAGTCAATGTAGTAGTACTTTTTGCATGTTTACTTATTTTTATCAGTCAATGTAGCAGCACTTCTTGCATGCTTACGTATTTGTAAGTCAATGTAGCAACACTCCTTGCATGTTTTACCTATTTGTCAGTTGATGTAGCAGCACATTCTAGTGCTTTGTCAGTCAATGTATGTAAACAGTAAAAAAGTAAAAAGACATTTAGAATGTTTCTAAAAATATTCCAGTCTATTAGTTTGCATTTTTGTAGTTTTTAAAAAATGATAATTTAATTAGTTTACTCAATTAAGTTTAATGTTTTTCACATAAAGTGTACTTATTAATGTCTTCTTTAAACACAAAGAGTCGTTAGGAGCCATTATTAGGAGCTATTCTCAGGTCATGAAATCTTATATTTCATCTCAAAAATTAGACTCTTGTGACTTCTGGAGAATCTTTAACAGTATCAATAATAAAGGCAAATTTGTTGTTCTACCTCTCTTGTACAGTTCAGATTTTGTCACCTCACCTAAAAACAAAGCTGAATTGTTTGCTTAGAGCTTTTCACCAATATCATCTCTTAATTCCACTAGTTGCATTCTACCTAATATTGCAGGCAAACAGATTTAATCATTGTTTGACATTCATATTACTCCAGCCTCTGTATCTAAAGTGATTTCTTTCTTAGAATCTTCTACAGCTTGTGGTCCAGACAACATACCTGTTCTTGTCTTGCAGAAGTGTTTTCCGGAGTTGTCGTCTATACTTTCAAAACTATTTAAGAAGTGCTTATTGGAGTCTTGTTTTCCAGCATGCTGGAAAGCGGTTAGTTATCCCAATTTTCAAAAATTCTGGAGAGTAACCAGACTCGTCTAACTACTATCCCATTAGTCTTCTTCCTATCATAGGCAAGGTTTTTGAATCTTTAATTAACAAACACTTAATCTCTGATCTTGAATTTAATAACTTATTTTCTGATCATCAATGTGGATTTCAATCTTCTCGATCTACAGCTGAATTGCTAACAGTAATAACTGATAGGTTTTATCATAAATAGAGGTGGAGAGGTTAAGGCTATTGCTCTTGACATTTCTAAAGATTTTGATAAAGTTTAGCATGCTGGTCTTCTCCATAAGCTTGCTTCTTACAGTCTATCAGGTATCATCTTCAAGATTATTAAATCCTTCCTTTCCTATCTCACACCTAAGGTGGCATTGTTCGTTGATGATTTCCATTTGTTCTTGTCTCGATAAGAAGCCAACACTCTCTGATTGATTGGAGGGTGCATTTGAGCTTGAAAAGGATCTCACTTCTGCTACAGCCCATGCTCACAGTGGCTGGTGAACTTTAATTCAAATAAACCCAATTTTTTTTTAACCAATCCTTACCACAGTAATTTAGATCTTCCTATATTTAGGATTGATGATGTACTCGACGAGTCATCTACCCTTCATCTTCAAGGATTAACTCTTACTTCCGATATTTCTTGGAAACCATACATCAAATCCATTGCGAAATTAGCATCTGGTTGTATCTCTTTATCATGCTCAACACTTTCTTACTCCAGATTTTATTCTTTATCTCTATAAATCTCAAATCCGGGTTCGTATGGAATACTGTTGCTACTAAGGGTCTGCGTCTCGTAAAAAATTTATTTCAATACTTATCTCAGATGCAGCCCATCGTAGTCAAATTTCCAATACCAGAATTGGAAATTTGACCTCGATGGGCTGCATCTGAGATTCTTGAAGTTCTTGTGAGAGAGCAAATGCCATTAAGAGATCTTCTTCATCGGTTTTGACCTGATTTACTTGTGCTGAAAATTAAATAAAACCTGAATTGATTTTTTTAATCAAACTTTTTTTGCTATGACAACTCAATTAAATTTTTGGAAGCAATTTATTTCTATTTTATATGAGACTTTTTAGATACAAAAAAGTACCTCAGTTAAAAACTTCACTTTTCAGCTTGACAAAATCTGTTCCTAAAAAAAACGAGCTTCTTTAAAAGTTTTTAAATACCTTGAGCTTGCTTTGTGAGCCATGTTTGATGACTTTCATGTTTGAGGATCAACATTTCATACATCTCTTGAAAGTTTTTGCTGATGCACTCCACACCAATGCCACGATAAAAAGGATTTAGCATATTTCTAAATGCATAAGCCTCCACCATTCCTTCACATATAGGGAACCATTTGTTGAGTTCACTGCTTAACATTTTGACAAGTGATTCAGCACCTTTTGACAACGACAGAGACAGTTTCTTTTGATATTTGGATTGAATGTCATATAAAAAAGACATAACTCTGTTGATGGTTGGATAGTTGTCAGCAGACAAGGCCTCAGATACTTTTGCTACACGTAACATTTCATCCAGACACTCCTCAAAGAGCTCAAAATCTTCTTCTGTTGAGATAACCCCTGTCAAATTGCCATCATCTTGTCCTTGATTATCCCGAATGCTGGAAAGTGTTTGGCGCATTTTCATCACACTTTAAATCATCATGGTGACAGAATTCCAACAAGTTGCTACTGGAGTAATGATTTTGGCAAAGGTTTCATCATCTAAAAAAGAGAAAAAAATATATATTTATTAATTCTAGTTAAAATAATGTATTCTTTATACAATTTTACCCTCAAACAATATTCCTTAAAAATACTGTAACTTTATTATTGAACACTTTTTTGCCAATATATAATATAATATAAAAATTGTGCTCATACCTGACAAATGATCAAGGTCATCTTTGTCTATAGCAATTTCTTTGTGAATCCTTTGCTCTGCAAGAGTTGGCTTGTGAGATTTTGAGGCAAGTGCAGTGTAGCATTTAACTGCACTATTTATCTCTGGGCAAGCTGTAACTGCTCTAGAAATTGCAAGATTGAGCAAATGATCAGAGCATGCAAGAGATCGATGGATGATGTTGCTGCGTTGCATTCTATTCTTCATATTGGCAGCTGAATCATGGACAGCAACAACTTCCAGATTCTCCACATTGGGAACTTCCTTTAACAACTGCTCAATTTTTTTTACAATGGCCTCACCAGTGTGGGGACCTAAAACATTTTTGGTAAATTGAAAGAATCTGTTGCTGTTTAAATGACCTTTCACAACAAAAGCCAAAAAAGCTTTTGAATATTACATGAAACATCAGAATTTTAAAAGTTTTCTAGACAAATTTTAGGTCACAAAAGAAAACCATAGAAAGTTTTACATTAAAAAAAGTCATAATTTTTGTTCTAAGACAAAGATGTAAAGTAAAAAAGTCTAATATTAGCATAAATTTACCTGTAAAATATGAAGCATTCATAACGAACTTTTGCAACTTCCATGACTTATTGATGAAATGAATGGTCAAAGATTGATAAGAATCATTTGACTTTGATGTCCAGATGTCGGTTGAGACTGCAATTGCACTGCAGTGATGTAACTCATCTGCAAAAACTTTGTCAACAGCAAATTTCACATTCTCATACAACAGTGGAAGCTTGAATCTACTAAATGTTGTAGGTGTCTTGACAGTGAGCCTGGGGTCTGCAAACTGGAAGAAGTCCTTTGTACCATGTGTGTTCACAAGATTTAAGGCCAAGTTGTTTCTTGCAAGGAACTTCATTATTTCGAGATCCCGTCTCAGTTGTTTGCTGTCATTGGTTTTATACTTGGTGAAAGCACTGTAAAAGTATCAAAAAAATAATTGAAAAGTTAACTCACTCAGGAAAATATAAGGCAATCCTACAGGTAAAATTATTTTACAGATAAAGCACTCATCCATCTCTTAATAACCATTGTAATCATATTTGAAAAATGAAAGTTTACCGCAGGCTCTGTTATGTTTCTTGTTCAGATGAATGATCTGGAAATTTCCGGCTGGGTTTTTTCGTTTCTGGGCGTGAGTTTTCACAAAGCTGTTCTTCAACCACATCAATTTCTTCAAATGCTTCTTCTACACTTCTTTTGGCTAAGACTTTAGACTTCAGAACATCTTTGAAGATTTGAGGATGCATAACCTTAAGATGTTTCAGCATCCCAGATGTTTAGAGTTTTTAATGGAAAATGTTTTAAAGAATTTCTTACACTTTGTTGTAGCCACTTCACCAGCTTCTTGAACATGTTCAAAGTGCTCCCACAAAATTCCATGTGGACGAGGCATGGTTTCACTTACTGTTTCTTTGAAATAAAATACTGAGACAGTTCAATTTTTGTGTTTAAATTTAGCTAGCTACAGAACGAAAATAGATGCATCGTTGTTAAAAAAAGCAAAAGCAAGTCTATTTAACTTAGTTATTATATATTTATTTAGTTATTTAGATTATTATATATTCTTGCTTAAATGTGCACGGAACTAAAACTCTAATGTTTAAAAACATAAGAATCACAAAAATAAATAATATAAAAGATAATTAACTTACATGTTATTATGTTATTTATTATAATTTTTTTAAAATGTTTTATTTACTTATTCAAACCCTGAATTTAAAATTATAAACTTAATTTTTACATTCTTAATTTAATGATTTTGCATCACTGCGCTTTAATGTCTTCAAAAACGTGATGGCAGTTTTTGCGAACTTAAAACTATTTAAAATACGGCAATACGCATAAAAATAAAAGTGAGTAAAAATTTGGACAATCTAAAACACTCCTTCAATTGAACGCGTAGTAGTTAAACTGTAATACTAAAATAATTTTTGTGATGTCACATTTTACTAACCCCCTCCCTCTCCTTGTCACAAAATTTTGCTTCCCCTCCCATTGTCCCCCCTCCTCCCCAATTAGCGTGACGTATTTTATTGATAACCCCTTAGTACAAGGTTAAACTTATGAACTCATCTTAGAAATCTTTTAGGTTGATTAGTCTAGTCTTGATTTAAAAAATACCAAGAAAGGTCTTGTTATTTCTTGAATTATTAGTTATTTTTTAAGGTTGGTCTTGATTCATTCAGGACTTTTCAAGACAAGACTGAAATGGTCTTGTCTCGTCTTGTCTCGGTATTGTTTTGTCTTGTCTTGCTAAAATGAGTTTAACAAGACTTTTTATTTCAAAACGCAGACCCTTAGTTGCCATATCTTCCAATGATGTCTTTTCTCTTTTAGACAAGTTGCAAAAACGCATTGTAAACATAGTTGGACCTGCTCTTGCAGCCAATCTCCATCCATTATCACATCATTGTAATTTGTTTCTCTTTCTCTTTTCTACAAATACTATAACAGACACTGCTCTAAAGAGCTAGCGACTCTTGTGCCATCTACTAAAATTCATTCTAGTGTTACTTGACAATCAATTAAGTCTCTACTAATCAGTTAAGGCCACTACAGATGAGGAGGCTACTTAATAGTGGTTTATAACCCTTTCCCAACTCAATAACTCCGAAACACGAACCTTGACGAACAAGGCCGCTGCGCGGAGAAATAAGTTGAGCGCGGTACTATCAGGGACATGGTGGGGATCAAACTCGGAACCTCTCGCTTATGAAGCGAGCGCTTTACCACTACACCACTACCGCATAAAGTTCATCATCTAGTTTTTTCATTGAACATCAGTTCTTTGGAATTTGCTTCCTCTATCTTGCTATCCTGATTCATATAATTTGCAACCTTTTAAATTGTCTGTCAATTGTTATCTTGCTCTATAAATTTCATCTTTTCTCTTTCAGTAACTTCCAACTTTAATAGTGGTTGCTTGCAACCTTGTTTGAAGGAAAGGTGTTGAAAAAAAAAAAAAAATTATCACAAACAGTAAATTCAGATGTCTAACTATTTTATATCTATCTGCCTATCTATCTTGGCTTCATTTGAATATATATACATATATATATATATATATATATATATATATATATATATATATATATATATATATATATATATATATATATATATATATATATATATATATATATATATATATATATATATATATATATATATATATGTATATATATATACAGTAAGCAAAAAAATTAATGATACAATTTTTTTTTTATTAAAAATTTTTATAAAATGATTAAAAAACGATAGTTAATTTTTATTTTTAAGGGAAAAAGCAATTAATTATTTGAAAATAGCATTATATTGAAGCATTGTATTATCAAATTTAAGTTCATATGTTGTAGAAAAATCATCTGTAAATATTTTCTTGCAAAAAAATACTTTTCAATATTTTGTAGGGCTACCATATCTCAGAATAACTGCTTGTAGACGTCGAGGCATTGATTCCACTAGAGATTTGGTTTCTTCTGGACCTATTTTCTCTAATGCTTCAACTATGACTGCTTTTGGATCATTTTGTCTTCTGTAAGCTTGGTCTTTTATTTTCTGGTCTAGAATGTACCACAAATGCTCAATTGGATTAAGGTCAGGGGACTGGGTAGGCTATCCCATGACATTAATATCATTCTTTTAAAAAATTTCCTTTGTTGCTATGGCAGAATATTTTGGATCATTGTCTTGTTGAAAGACGAAGTTATTTCCGAATTAAAATTATGAGGAGGGGCTTCAAATTTTGCTTTAAAATGTCTATATAGAAATTATAAAATCATAATTATATAAGTTCATTGTTGATTCAATGTCAATTTGTCAGTTCCTTGCCATGCCATTAATCCCCACACCATGACATTTACACCACCGTGTTTTATTGTTCCTCTAATGCAACTTAATTTGAAAACAAATTGAGGTGTTTTTGCCAAACTTTTTGCTGTCTATTTGATGAGATCAGGTTGAATTTGGATTCATCACTCCAAATTACTTTCTTCCAGTATTCAATAGTCTTGTCAACATACTTTTTTGCAAATAATAATCTTTGTTTCATATGTCTTAGAGTCAAATAGGGTTTTTTGCGACATACTCTACTATGAAATCCTTGCTCTTGGAGTCTATATATAATATATATAGATATCTATACATAATATAATAAATACAGTTTGAGCTGTAATCATGATTTTGCTTCCAATATAACACCTGTGTGCTTTCAATGTTTTTAAAAACAATAATCCTTTGGTAAATTCATGCATAAGTACAGATAAAAATGTTCATAAAAGTATTATATTTTGATGTACATTTAAACTTTTCTGCAGTTTTTTAAAAATTAAAAGTAAAATGTAAAAAGATTAGTTAATAAGAAAAAACTTTAAAAAAATTGCTTGTGCAATAAATTTTTTTGCCTACTATATATTTTATCTAAAGGGGGGTTAAAGGCACTCGAGTGTGTATATATATATATATATATATATATATATATATATATATATATATATATATATATATATATATATATATATATATATATATATATATATATATTCCTGATGAACCTACTGATGGAGAAACATTATGTTGAAGATAAAAGTTAGATAAGTGTTTTTACTAATTATATATATATATATATATCCTTATATAGATGTCGAAAGAAACTTTAATGGTGAAAAATGTCTCTTTCAATGCTTTTTTTAACATTTAAGCAGCATCAAAAAAGTTTTAATGCCATTTAAAAGTTAAAACACTTAAAACAATGCGGAAATACATCAAGTACATCATATACATATATATATATATATATATATATATATATATATATATATATATATATATATATATATATATATATATATATATATATATATATATATATATATATATATATAGTGCTCGAAGTGGGGCGGTATGCCATCCTGCCATATATGCATATATATATATATATATATATATATATATATATATATATATATATATATATATATATATGTATGTATATATATATATATATATATATATATATATATATATATATATATATATATATATATATATATATATATATATATATATATATATATATGACAATAAATGAAATTGAATAAGTTTAATTAAATATAATATAAATTTAAATAAAAAATGTTTGTGTCAATATACTAAAACCAATTAAGATAAAATAGAGGAAGATAAAATTATCTAAAAAGTTTTTATACTGGACTGCTCTGTCCAGTATAAAAACTTTTTTAAAACTCCTTGTTTAAAGTTTAACTGTGTTAAACTTTAAACAAGGAGTTTTAAAAAGAGTTTTCAGTATTGTTCTTGTTAAATCTGAAATTAAAAAAATTAAATATATTGCCAAAGTTAAATTTAGCAGTTTCAATGATGAATATTTATATAGTGTTTTTTTTCTCAAAAAAAATGACCAAAGTGACCACATCTTTTTCAGCAACCTTTTTAAATTGATAAAATAAGTCATATCTCAAACAGTAACCATTCAAATTGATACAACAAAAGAGGTTTAACTTACAAAAAAGCATCTGGATATATTTTAATCACAAGTGGAAATGTTAATTTTTTTTATTGCGCTAATTTTAATATATCACAGTTTGTTTATTATTTTTTTAAATATGTATAATAATGTTTTTACATGCAGTGGTATGTTTCAGTACATACAACTATTAAACAAATCTTGTATCTAAAATGCAAGATTTGTTTAACAAAAAAATTTCTTGCAAATATATAAAAAGTTATTTCAATATCTTCTTTATGGTAGGTTTGAATCATGATGACACTTTGGATGCTGGTATTTGGATACAACAAACAAAAATATTTTCTTGAATGCAGAATATGCATCTCGAATGCATCTTTTTTTTTATTTTCTTCTTTAAATGCAGAAAATAAAAAAAAGCAATAGAAGTTATTTATGTGCTATTAGCAGAAAGCTCTGTAGATGTCACTGTACAATAAGTTTTTACAAAACGAAAATTGAAGTGATTTTTTTGGTTTAATTAAAACAACTTGTTTAGTTTGTTAAATTGTAAGTCTGAGTTTTTGTTCTTAAAATTACTAGAAGTTTGTTATTAAGGTTTCAGCTTTTAATAGACCTGCCCAATATGTTACTCAAAGTTAGAGTTAAACCATGGAAATTGTGATCATGCAAATGTGGGTGATAATGAAGATGATGGTGCTGCATCTTAACATTATCGTCATTAACGTTATTCATATTTCCTTAGTGTGTTACACTGAAATGGTTGAAGTAACATTATTTTTAGATAATGCTTCTGTTTTACTAAATTGTGTTCACTTTTATTTTGGAGTTGTTACTATAATCTTCAATAAATTTTCTATGGATTAACATCAAATTGATCAACAAGAGATGTTTTTTGCTTAACAAAGGCTTTCAGTTTTCCAGGCTTTGCTAAAACATCCACAAATTCAGAAAGGAAGCGAATATCTTTTACAATAAAATTGATTAGACTGGGTGAATAAAAAAAAGCAATTGCTTTTACTCAGTAATTGGTCAGCTTTACGTGAATAAAAACTTCAACAATTTTATTTAAGTTTTTATTCCGCAAAGCTGAGCATTTACTGAGTAAATTGTTCATTTTTATTCACCCAGCCTATTGTATGGGCTGCAAAATATTTTTGGATACTTTTTTTTAATAATATCCAACTTTGCATTTTGCAGTATTAATGCCAGTTTGTTGCGCTTGACCAGTAGGCTCAATTTTGTAAGCAATCAGTCATGATTTTTATATATGAATTAAATAGTTAATAATTTGTATTAATGTTGGAAAATCCATCAGTGAAATCCATCAGTACTTACATATTCAGAACTATCAACACATTTTTTGTGTGTGCATTTTTCATAATTTAATGCATCTTTGTAGAAGCGCACACTAATTTACTAGATGAAGGCTTATAAGAATGTCTAAGATTAGCATGATATCGCTTCCAAGTAGAAAAATCAGCTGATGTATAAGATAATCCTGTATGGAAAAATATCCTTATATATAATTTATCTATTATTTCGATGTCATCTTTGTTTATATGAAGTTAGTATGAATTTAGCATAGTTAATTTAGCAGGCTACAATAATTTCTTCCAAAACTGAATGTTCGGAGGTATTTGAGATCATATTGTTATTTGTTTTACTTCAGATCACATAAATCTATATAATAAATAAAAACAAGTACAAAAAAATCCAATATATGTTATGTAAATTTATTGGTATAAAACTTTAACAGTTTAGCAAACTAAAATAAAAACATTAAAAAATTTAAAAAAAAAATAATTTAATCATAATAAGTCATATTTATTAAATTATCAAGTATTTCACAAATGTAAGTCAACAGGTATACTTATCTGTAAACTAATTTTTAGTATACCAAGTATACGGTGAAGTATGCCATTAAGTTAATATACTGTAAAATGTAACCAGCAATCCCTTGTTTATTTTTAAAATACTTTAATACTGAGTATTTTTATTTTATGTATATGAATATATCTTTTATAGGCACGCACTGAAATGATTGATTTACTTAGCAATACTCCTGTTAGTGATATGAATTCATTCAAATCTATAGGTGATGCTTTAGCTTTATCTTCACAAAACCCAGTGGAGCTGGTTCCTCAATCTCAGGTGTTTACACTTTTTTATAAAACAAGTATATTCCTAAGTTGTCTTTTTAGTCCAACTTCTTCTGTTGTTATGAACTAGCTGCAACACTGTTATTAAGCTAATAACAGTTATGAATTTTTATTTTTATTTTTTATTATTATTACTATTATTATTATTATACTTATTATTATAATAATATTATTGTATGATATAAAAAAGAAAATAAATATCTTGTTGCTGTTTAACAGATATTACCAATATAAAAGATATAAAGTAACAATAGTTATAAATACAATGTTAAATATTAAAAAATTAAACAATTAAAAAAACCCTCTAAGCACAACAAAATAAAACTGTTGCAACATAAATGCATTTTTTAAATCTTAATTTAATTTTCAAAAATAGTAAAATGCCTATTTTACTTGGAACTCTCCGATATGCTCTTTTAAAGAACACAACAAAGTTTTCATGTTTCTAATCAGAATATTTGCAGATAAGAAGAAAGTATAAGGGAATTTTTTTTTTGACAAAAAAACCTTTGTAATTTTTTTGAATTGATAATATTTTTTTGACTTAGCAAAACTTTTTTGACTTAACAATATTTAAAAAAAAAACTTCAAACATTTTTTTTTTACATTAATTATAGTAACATTTTATTTTCACTTAAATTTTAATCTTCATTTAGTTAATAATCCTTCACTTAATTGCTAACCTATATTTAGTTGTTAACTTTCATTTGATTGTTAACTTTCACTTAATTGTAAACCTTCACTTAATTCTAAACTTTTACTTAATTGTTAGCCTTCACTTAATTCTAAACTTTTACTTAATTGTTAGCCTTCATTTAATTGTTAATCTTCACTTAACAAAATAATTAATAACAAAAGCCTAAACAATATATTAGTTTTGCTTAATAATATATGATTATAAAAATTAAAAAACAAGTTCTTGCACAAACATTTAAAATGTTAAAACTAAATTTAGATAGTATTAAAAAAAAAACTTGAAGCTATAATAAATAAAGTGGTGAAAAAATTTTTTTTTAATGTATAGAACCAAGCTGCAAATATTGTTATGAAGCTAGCTGATCTCCTTACAAAAGAGAACCTTAAAGTTGTTGGGGCTGACAGCTTTGAAACCATGACTCAGCCATTTGTAAATTCTATATCAAATTTGTTTGAGGCTAATTTTGATTATATTACACCAGGTTAGTATCACATATTTTTTTTGTTGTTGTTATTCGCCTCTCAAAATGATCAAACTCTGAACTTCTTGCTTATGAATTGATCAATCTGTATCACTACACCACTACCATATGTTATTATTATATACGCCCCAAATAAAATTAGTTTTATTAATAATAAAACAAATAAATTTTACTTTTTAATTAATATTAATTTGTTTTTTTAATTAATGAAAATTAAATATTTATAGGTGTGGTTTTTCCAACATCTCAAACAATAATATCAACAGCAAAACCAAATGTAGAAGTAATAATTTTTTTTTACCATATACTTATTATATTATATAAAATATGCTTAAAAGTGTTTATTTTATCTATAGTAATAATTAAAGTAATAATTGTATGTTAAATAATAATAAATATTAGTTAATTATAATAGGCATTAATTTATAATAGTTATTAATAAATATTTGTTTATTATAATACACATTAACGTATGTTAATTATTAATAAATATTAGTCAATTATAATATACATTACCTTATGTTAGATATTATTAACATTATTATAATATATATTAATGGATGTTAGTTATTAATAAATATTAGTTAATTAAAATAATATATTATTGATTTTAGTAAATAAGTTTTTTATTTTTAAAATGAGCCAGTTAAAAGAAACTTTAAATGTAAATGCTAACATAGATGTATCCTTCTTATTAAAGTGTCTCTTTTTGTTTCAAATTTTTTATTAGTGTATCTCTAGAGTTTCAAATTATAGTTATATATATACATAAAAAATTTAAAATTTCTTATTCAATTATTATAGTTAAAGTTTTAATAAAAAACACAAAATAATAAAAAGTATTTATCAAACATGAAATTATAAAAAGTAAAAATGAAACACAAAATAATAAAAATTAAAAATAAAACTTTTTTAATGGAACCAAATTAAAATTTTCTTGATTGTTAATATTTCAAAAAATCTGCAGTGAATTTATTGTTTTTCAAATATGAATTTATTAAAAATACAACTAAATCAAAAGTAAAAGAATACAACTAAATCAAAGTAAAAAAATACAACTAAATCAAAGTAAAAAAATACAACTAAATCAAAGTTAAAAAAAGTATAATAAAAATTTATAAATACATAACTATAATAAGTATTTATTTAATTTAAAACTATTTCCATTTCAAAATGGTTGGCTGCTTTTCCTCATTTTCTTGAATTATCAGTACAAGTAGAAAATAATTTATTTAATCAAACTATTAAGAAATACCAGAACCTTTTTTTTTATCAGAAAAAGTTGATAGCAGTCTGATTATATCTTCTGGAGAATCTAAGATCAGATGTTTTGTAATTGTCAAGTAATGAGGAGCCTAACTTTTAGCGTTTATTTAGTTAAAAAAAGTATTGGCGTTTGTCAATTTGTTAACCTTGCTATTAAAATTTGAGCTGACTTGATGCCGATTTACCACAATTTTAGGTCAGCCTATTTTTTGTCGATCTTATATTTTTTAATTCATAAAGGCTGCATTTCTATAAAAATTGTCCTAAATTACCTTTATTATATGAACTTAATAAAAATTGACAATATCCAAATTAAGAGGGCATATGAAAGCAAAACATCGGAAAATTTTCCAGAATAGTAGGTTAACACAGAAAGAAAGGTTAAAATTAACACAGAAAAAAAGCTATGTTATTGGATCTACTTTAACCAATAAATAGAATGATAACAGCAAAGGTTACAACAGCAATATTGTGGTCATTTACTCTAGATTAAAAATATCAACTTAAGTAAGATTGCAATTTTTTATAAGTATAGGAAATGGATATCAAACAAACGAAGAGTTCAGAAAATAACTATGCTCATTAAAGAAGTTATATGTTTAGGCATTCAGCCATATTCTTTAGTTACAGGCCAAGGATTTAACAAACTAATTATGCATCTTGAACTTAGATATATCATGTTCTCTAGAAAACATATGATGGAAACAGTTGTTCCTCTAATTCATAAAAAAATGAAATTACAAATTATAAATGATGTAGCAAAAGCAGATCTTTTTAGTTTCACCGCTGATGAATGGAATACACATCACAACATTCTAAGTTTTTATTTATTAACAGCATACTGGATATAAAATAAAATAGATTGACAAAGTGTACTTTGTCCTCTCTGGCAATGCTGCTAATATGAAATTCTCTGGCAATGTCTCTCTCATGCTGCTAATATGAAATTCTCTGGCAATGTCTCTCTCATGCTGCTAATATGAAATTGGCTGTAAAAGAAGCTAGTTTAGATAATAATTCTCTAAGTTGTGTAATTTACACTCCTCAGCTTTGTGTTTATATTAGAAGATCATTCATTCTTCTTTTTCAAAGAAGAATGAATGATCTTCTAGCTAAGGCTAGAAAAATTGACACACACCTTCAGTTTTCTTCATCAATACTAAAAATACAGGCTTTGCATTTTAGTTTTTATTTACGTATTTTTTTATTCACTAATTTTTCTTTTAGAATTGATGAAATAAACTTTTACTTAACACTGCCTGATCTGCTTTAAAATATATTTATATAAATGGTGGGGAAATTATAAAGAAACATGTATAAGGAAACACTCTTGTAACAACACTCTAGTAACAACAAAATTCCAGATTACTCATACTTATCAACAAAAATTTTAGAAGGTCTGTCTTTTGTGTTTAATGAAAGATTATTTGATGGGGGAAATTTTTGTCCGTGTAAATTGGAAATTTTTAGGAAAAATGGAAATATAATGATAGATAAAGTTTTTTGATAATAATTTTTTTTAACTTTTTTTGTTATAAAAAATTATTATTATTTTAAAAATTTTTATTTAATTTTGCTTCTTTTGAGTACTAAGTATTTTTGAAGATTTTTTTTCCAATAATAATAGGGAACTTCCCGATGTTTAAATTTTTCAAAAAATTTTTCAAAAAATTTTTAAACCTAGTGTTTTTGTATTATATAGAACACATTAGGAGGTGGAAGCAGATTTTTTTTCAAAAATCTTGTTTTAATGGCTACCCTAAATATATATATATATATATATATATATATATATATATATATATATATATATATATATATATATATATATATATATATATATATATATATATATATATATATATACATATATATACATATATATACATATATATACATATATATACATATACATATATATACATATATATATATATATACATATATATACATATATATATACAGTATCTCAAAAAATGGGATAATTTGATTCCATAATTCTCTTCAGCTTGCTCAGCCAGTTTTCGAGCAGAAATGAAGCGATTTTTCTTGACTTGTATAATTAAGTTTCTATCAAAACTTTTAGATGTCTTTTTTTTGTGACCCTGCCCTTCTTTTTGGCTGTTGTTTTGATCAAATTATACTTCTTCATTATGTCGGATACTGTATTATGAGGAATTCCAGTCTCTTGCTGCAGCTGACGATAGGTTTTACCCTGATTGACTAGATCGACAGCTAAATTTCTCTGAGAAACATTCCAGTGGCGTTTACTTCCAACCATTTTACTTAAAAAAACATGAAACCTTTTTTCTATACGAAACTTTTTTTTTTTACTACAAAAAAACAGTTTTTTGTTATGCAATTTCATTGATTGTATAAAAATTTGCTAAAATTTTTCAACAAATTTGACATAAAATTAATTAAACTTACCTAAATATCGCTTGGTCGGATAATTTTTTTACAAGCCTATTTGATACTAAGTTTGTTTTAGGACAAATAATAAACCAAATGAAGCATGAATCAAAAAATATGAACGCTAAATAACATACTATTCCCAATAGAATTAAAATGACAGAAGTAAGTATTGCTATTCATTGTTTTTAGCATAATTTAGAGCGTAAACATTTTTTTTGGGAAAAACTTGTTTGGTCGGATAAATTTTTGAGACACTGTATATATATATATATATATATATATATATATATATATATATATATATATATATATATATATATATATATATATATATATATATATATATATATATATATATATATATATATATAAATTATCTGTAATTTGGGAAAAAAATAAATCGATTACCTGTAATTTTGCACATCTAAAATGTTTTGAACAGAGAGTTCAAAACATTTATAACTGAAAAAATGTTTTAGTATTTTTAGTTTACACTACTTTATAGTACACTAGTACTAAAAATATATTGAAAATAAGTACAAATATAATAAAAATACACAAGTAATAAAAATAAACTTAGTTCATTTAAAAAAGTAAATAAATCACATTATTTTCAATCTATCATCTTTTTGAAATTATGCTCGCAAGAAGCATAAATCATCTACACTTTTGTCACTTAATTGCAATCTTATTTTTGTGGTGATGAGACCCGTAACAGAGAAGACGCGTTCTGCTTCAACAATTGTTAAACAAACAGTCAAGAGATGATCGTATAAAATTTTTAAATATTTGTTACTAATATTTGCCTCTTGCAAATGAGTGAATAGATCTTTTCCGTGTTAAAAGATTCAATTTTTTTATAAAATGCAACCATAAGTCACAGATTATGCTGATTTTTACACCACCCAAAAGATTTTAATAAGTTATGAACAATCCCAAAATTTTAACATCTAATTCCAAACAGTTTCAAAGATATAACTGTTCAAACATTCTCTTGAATCATCAAAAATCCGCTATTTTAAAAAATGGTTTGGGTTTTTGTTTCTGCTCTGTGTGCAATGGAAAGCTGAAAATATGTACACTTACATATTTTGAGGTAAGAAATCCAATAAAACAGCTTAAAATATTCAAAAATAAACATGTCATCCTAAATAGGTTAGTCAGAATATTACAAAGAATTGGAGAGTAGTCTTTTCTTAAACAAAAAAAAGAAAAAACAGGTCAAATTTACTTTAATTTGTTGCTTATAAAGCAGAAATTATAAATTTTAAATATAATAAATTTAAAATAAATAATAAAATAAATTTTGACTACACCCCCTCCCTCACACACACACAAACACACACACAAAAACACACACACAACCAACCCCCAATTATTAAATTTTACTTGTTATGAATAAAGAAACTGTATCTCAAGTTAAAAAAAAAAATTTTCAGTTATTATTTTCTAATTTTTGAGACCAGTTTATTCTTATTAAAATTAGAAAAGACTTTTATATATATATATATATATATATATATATACACATATATATATATACACACATATATATATATATATATATATATATATATATATATATATATATATATATATATATATATATATATATATATATATATATAGATATATATATAGAGAGAGAGAGATTGTGTGTTGTGGGAGTGGGGAGGGAAAAAAAAAAATTATTAAGACAACAAATATGTCACTTTTAATTATTTTTGACTTTCGCCCAACATTTGCATGTTGTCAGAAAGTTAAAACCATTAATTTAATTACAAATTAATCGTTTTTTAAAAAAATCGCAAAAACGCAAATTTAATTGACCAAAATGTTTTTAAAAACATTCTGAATGTTTTTAAAACATTCTGAATGTTCTTAATAATATAAACAATGTTTTTTTTTTGTTTTTTTTTAATAAAATGTTTTTATTTTTACTTTTCTTATGTACAGTAAAAATATTTATTTAGGACAGTAAAAATATGGTATCGAAGTTATTCAAATCCATGGAAAACTATTTTATAGCAGCACAATCTTACAAAGTTCCTGGTGAGAATCAAACTGCAGGTGAAACTAAGCAGTTTAGTTTTATGTTAAAAAAAGATTTTTTGAATGGCTTTAGCAACAGTTCAATTGGTTCATCAGATGGAGGTTTTATTCTTCCAGATTCCAGAGATATGTTTAATGAGTCTGTTCAAAACTCACAAGTCCTGATTAATGTAACCTTTTTAAAGTTTAACATATACATGTGTATATCAATATATTAATAATGTGTGCATATATATATATATATATATATATATATATATATATATATATTATATATATATATATATATGTATATATATATATATATATATATATGTATATATATATATATGTATATATATATATATATATATATATATATATATATATATATATATATATATGTATATATACATATATATATATATATATATATATATATATATATATATATACATATATATATATATATATGTATATATATATATATATATATATATATATATATATGTATATATATATGTATATATATATATATATATATATATATATATATATATATATATATATATATATATATATATATATATATATATATATACACACACTATTAATATAAAAATTATATATACACACACACTATTAATATATTTTTATATATATATACACACACTATTAATATATTTTTAATAAAAAAATTTTTTTTTCTATTCTTATAAAAAACTAATCATAAATTTTCTTTTCTATTTTTATTTACATTTTATGAAGAATGTTAGAATGAAAGTTATGGCATACACATGGGATACTAATCGATCGCAAAACATACTCTCAGAATCTCAAAGTCTTTCTATTTCTGATGTTAATGGCCATCCAATAAAAGTGAGTAACAGTTCACAACCAATTAACATTGCAATAAAAAATCTTCCAGAAAAAATGACTGGTAAAAATATAACATTATCAATGCCTAATGATGTTTATCAAGTCAAGCTACCAATAGCATTAGATTGTAACTTACTCCTAAAGTTTTTGTTTAGAAATGATGAAAGTAATTTAACGAATCTCATTGTTTACATTCAATATGGAAAAGTTGCATCAAAATTTGATTATGATATTGTTCTGAATATTTCTGCTAGACAAGGTGTTGTTATGACAAAAAATAATTTAACTGTTTTTAATTCAAGTGTAACAAATACAACAAGCAATGTTAAAAGCAATTTTTCAAGTGTTTTACTAAGAAATCAAGATGTTCGTCTTCTTAGTGATGGCACATTAATTTTATGGAATTTTTTGAACTCTACCTACTCTTTCCGTAACAAAAGTGAATTGCATTTATCATTTTCATATGTTGGTCCAGTACCTAAAAAAAAAATTGATGTGAACCCATATACTTTTGATGAACCAGAGTCTATTGGAACATTTGACTATGAAATGAAATCGTTTTGTGCAGAATGTAATTACTGGAATGAAGATGTGAACAAATGGATGTCTGATGGATGTCAGGTAGAATGATTACCAATTTGTTTTTTTTAATTCATAATTATTTGGGTGTTTTTTATTTATTATATGCTTATAAAATTTTGGTGAATCATAGCTGTATTATTTAACAAAAAAATTAACAAATAAAAAGTTAAAAAATAGTGTAAAGTTTTAGTGTAATGCTTTAATGTAATAGTGTAAGGTTTTGTAAAAATTCTATGAGATTGTTACCAAACAAAAATTCAGAGAGAAAAAAAAATGACACTGTTGTCAGTATTATCTAACAAAAGTTTTTGAAAGTAAATTTATGTAAAATAAAATACTTTATTTATTTAAAATAGAATGCTATCTATTTATAAAATTTAATCCAAAATAAAATACTCTAAATAAAAGACTTAGCTTTATATTATTATAATTTGTTTGCTCAAAATTAACTCTTTTTTTGGAGTTTTACAAGGTATTTACCACCCATAACAATTTAATTTTTAAAAAGTTCTATTAAGTAAAATTTTAAAATTATCTGCTTTTCTTTCCTAGAAACCAGATATTGAATGCATTGCATAATCATCATCTGTTACCCATAATAATGTAAAATTTACCACCTAAAGCAAATTTACCATATTCAAACAAAGTAAACTTTACAGCCCATAAAGTATTAACCTCTACCACCCATCTCTAACACCCGCATGGTAAACTTATTTTATACATAATAAAAATCTAATAAAGTTTTTAAGCTTTGAATTTTTAAATTTAATTTTTGTGTTTTTAATCATTGCACATTCAAAAATAGTTTGTTTAACAATGGTGACTAAATGCACAAAACAATATATATAATCTAATTTCATATAAAATATGATGTTAAATATTTTACATTTCAATGTTATATAAAATATGATTTTACATCTTTAATATTTTAATGTCATATAATATATCATTTAACATCTTTTATACTATTATGTCATAAAATACGTAACATTTAAAATATAAAATGTTTAATGTCAAAAACATTAAATATTTTATTTTTTAGTTAATTGACTAAAAAAGTTTTTTTCATGAAGTAAGTTTTAAAAATATACAAATAATTGTTTTCTTTGCCAGCTTATTGACAAACTTTCATTTCAACTGAGCTCTTAAAATCAAACAAATATTCTGAATTTGTTTTGTTTTTTTTTATTGTTTTTTTTATTATGTTATTCACTTCCCCCTTCCCTCTCACTTTTTGAAAAAAACATCTTATAATGCACTTCTAAAACATATGTAAACATGAAGCCAAATTTTAGAAAAACTAAGCAAAGTCATCAAAGTCATCAAGTCATTTGAACACGTTATTAAGAGTATTAAAAATTTTTTTTTGAGTGTTTGATTATAAAAAGTTTAATTATTTCAAATTCATTTAACGCATTTATTAAACGTAAAAGTTTAAATAAATATTTAATATTGTGAGAACATTAAATGTTTTGAACTGTTTTTAAGAATAATCAAAGATAGATGTTTGAAATTTATTAGGAAAAAAATGTGTTTATAAAAAATGTTATTTGTCTAACTTTTTTTTCCGCACTTCAACCCCTCGGAACTCTCTCCCATCTTCATGTTTTCCTGGCTCAACTTTTTAAGTCTTCTGGCAACCATTTCCTTGCTCTATTACTCTATTCTTTTTTTCTAGTAACTCCCAACTTAGTAGTGGTTGCTTGCAGCCTTGTTGGGAGTGAATCAGAATTTAAAAAAAAAAAAGTTATGAACCACAGTTTAATGAATTAATGATATTTGAATTTACTCGCCATTATTGATATTTAAATTTTGTTACAAGATATGAGGTAAATGAATGAATTTGAATGAATTTTGAATTAAAGAGTGTTGATGAATGATTTAAGGCTAATAAACTTTCAGTCAATGTAGACAAAACAAAATATACTTGATTTCATAATAAACCACTTGATTCTCTGAACTATTATATTACTAATCTGAACAAATTAACTATAGAGAGATGAAGTCAAAATATTAAGTAATAAATTTTGTAAACCATTTGTAAAAGAATAAGATCCTAACAATTAAAGCTTGCATAACTGGGCTAAACAAGTATTTGATTTGTATACATATTGTTTTTTCTATAAGAACATTTTGAAAAAGATTTTGTTATTAAACTATTGCAAATATGTTTTTGACTCCATTCACGGTTATAATTCCATTCACAGTTATAATTCTGTTCAGCTGAGAGCAGTAAAAAAAATTTTCCTTTAACTTATTTAATCCCTGCTCTATACATTATTTTTTAAATTGCTTAATAACTACTTTGACAAGCAAAGGGTTATTAATAAATGTCATTCCGTTATTTAAATCTAAAAACTACCAGTGTTTTTAACATTTATACAGGCTAATGGAAAGTTTATATAAATATAAAGAATAATGTTTTAATAAGAAACAAAACAAATTAATTCAAATCAACATGAATTTGTTTCTTAAAAAATTTATTCAACAAACTTGCTGGAAACTGATAGTTTTCTTAAAAACTATTTGAATCTTAAAATTCTGTAGATATTTACTTTGATTTTGTGAAAACATTCAACAAGTTTTTCACAAATTAAAAGAAAATTTGAAAAAACTTTAAAAAAATGTTAATTTTAAATTGAATTTTGAATTTCATTAAATGAAACTTGATAAATGCTTTTTAAAAAAACCTTTATCATATTTAAAGAAAATACTAAACTAAAATTAGGAGTAATAAAAAAAAAATAGCTTTTTTACACAATTAGCTTACTTATTTACCTTGCCTTTAAAGTTGCAGATCACAGGTATAATGGTAAATAAAAATAAATGCACAAATATAGTAAAAAATTTTTGTGGTTTATTTGTTTTTATTTTAGGTTTTAAATTTTTTGTTAATTATTAAATATTATGTTTATATTACAACAAGCGTATTTTGCAACACATTTTGTTTTAATTGTTAAATAGTTTTTTTAATCTTTTTAAACATTTTGATAAAAAGTTTCCAATATTTTTTTGAAAATTTGAAAAAAAATTGTTTATTGATTTTTTACTTTTATTTTTTAACTTAATTTATCAAAATTTTAGTATGATGTTGAAACCTCATCATTTTTGGTAACAAAATGTAAATGCAACCATCTGACAGCTTTTGGTGGATTTTTTGTTGCTCCTAATACAATACCAACACCGTCTTTAGCACTGTTAAAAGATGGTTATGTTCTTCTTGTTACTGTGGGAGTGATTATTCTTTTTTGGATAATTGGTTTAATATTTACCAGAAAAATGGATAAAAAAGATGTTTCAAAGGTTAAATATGTTTTTGTTTTATTTTTGTTCTATTTTTTGTTAAGAATTATAGCAGAAAAAATTATTGATAGCATATTAACAAAGAAATGACCAGTAGGATGTTAACTGACTGCCACTTTAACCACTTAACGAATTTGCTCGACATATGTCGAGCAAACTTTTTTAGCCAAAAAAAATTTGCTCGAGATATGTCGAGCATTACCAAAAATTGGTATACTTTGAGAGCTAGCTCGCTATATGTCGAGCAAAGCTTCTGATTGGTTATTATGATATCTGATGCGCTTCCTGTACGATAAACTCTTCTTTTTATGACTGCCACGCGCCAGTGTTTACACATGGGCGGTTGGAAGTGCATTGCATTGTTTCGTGACTTTTTTTTAAGTGATTGATAATTTTGCATGAATTATCTGTTGCGTAACCTGCATTGTTGAATTATTTGTGCCCATTTTTTGTGTTACTTATAAATATGATGGATTCCGACAGTGACGAAGGAAGTTTATTGGGCGATACCGACTCAGTTCATGTTAGTTCGTCTGACGATGAGAGGAGTGATTCCAGTGACAGTGAAGGTTTCTCAGACGATGATTCTGAAGAAGATGAGCCTACGCTTGCAGACGTGCGTGCATGGCAAATTGAACCTCAACCAACGATACCTCATCCTAGGTTTCCATTTGTTTTCGGCAACCAAAATATTCCTGCTGATGGAAATGCATTAGACTTTTTGAATTTATATTTTGACGATGAACTAATCAATATTATTGTCACTGAAACAAATCGGTATGCATTGCAGAAAGGCGATAGAGATTTTCCTAATACCAATGCAAGGGAGATTCGTGTATTTCTCGCACTCGTAATGTTGCAAGGCTTGGTAGTAAAGTCTAGTCATTGGCTTTACTGGTCAAAAAAACCTCTCTTAGACACTCCATTTTTTAGAGAGTGCATGCCTCTCAAAAGGTTCAAGGCACTAAAAAAATATTTGCACTTTGCAAATAGTGAAGACTACAATCCTGAAACTCACCCCCAACCAAAATTGAACAAAATTTACCCTATTTACCAGCTTCTCAGCAATAAATTCAAAACATTGTATAAGCTGGATCGTGACGTGACCATCGACGAAAGTCTAATGCTTTATAAAGGTAGACTCGGTTGGGTGCAATACATCCCTCTGAAACGTGCAAGATTTGGAATTAAATTTTATATGTTATGCGAGTCTTCAACTGGATACGTTTGGTCTACTATTATTTATACGGGCAAAGGAACACAAATGGATGAAAAGTATAAAGATCTTCCTGCAGTTTCATCAAAAATTGTGATGTCTATAATGGACCCGCTACTCAACAAAGGTCATTGTTTGACAACTGACAATTTTTATACTTCGCCTGCACTTGCTGAATTATTGATAAATAATAGAACTGACACATATGGAACCGTCAAGCAAAATAGAAAAGATATGCCCCCTCAAATAAATTCAAAGAAGTTGAAGAAAGGAGAGACTATTGCATTTCGCCGTGGAAAAGTTCTGACCATGAAGTGGAAGGATAAGAGGGACGTCACTTTACTTTCCACTGTTCATTCTTCGGAAATGGTTCAATGTCAACGAGGGCGCGTAGCTACCAGTATTCCCAGAATTGTAAAGGATTACAATGATACGATGGGAGGGGTCGATCGAGTAGATCAGTCATTATCTAGCTACCTTATCATGAGGAAAAGGGGAAAAAAATATTACCAAAAAATTTTTTTTCATCTTCTTGAATTTGCAGTATGGAATTCTTATATATTATATAAGCAAGCTGGACATACTAAAAAACCGTTGGACTTTCGAATGGATCTTATTGATCTTCTTGTATCCACGTATAAAGACAATTCAGTGAAGAGCAAAGGTCGTCCTAGCACAACTCCCTCTCCCCTTCGCCTCTCTGGTCGTCATTTTCTGGATTATGTTTCCCCAACAGAAAAGAAAGATAAACCGATGAGATACTGTGCTGTTTGTTCACAAAAGAGAAATGCGCTAGGAAAAAAAGTTCGAAGAGAATCAAGATACCAGTGCTCAGAGTGCGATGTTGGTTTGTGCGTCGTTCCATGTTTTCGTGAGTATCACACAAAAGTTGACCTTACGTAAGTCTGCAAAAACTTATTTTCTGAACTAAAGCCTTATATTATATATATAAAGCGTAATTATATATTGAAAGTCTTATATTATTTTTATTGTGTTACTAAGGAAAGAAAAGGAATAAGTTTCAGTTTCATGTCGTATTGGGTTTTATAAAATTGTTTTGAAAATTTTATAAGTGCCTGCAATTTCATTATAATCTCAAGTAGTTTTCTATTATTTCAATGTTCATAAATTTATAGAATGCCTTATTTTATTCTTATTATTTATAAATACGTGAAAGTTTCTTGTAATAAAACTACTTTTACAGTTAAAAATTTGAAATTTTTGTATGCGTGATTTTGCCTAGTCTCTACAATTTTACAGTGCCATAAATGTACATTTACGAAAGTTTATGTAATGTTATATAATTAGAGTTTTTAATAAAATCATAAATTTATAAATTTATTGAAATCAACTTTATATTTTATTGTTTAGAAATAGAGGAAATTAAGTTTGCAACTAGGTTCACTTCAATTTTTCAAGAATTTTGCAAGAATTTTATGCAATATTGCAATGCTCGACATATGTCGAGCAAGTTTTCAAAGGTCAATTAGGAAGGTCATAAATTATTAAAATATATTAAAATTTATTAATTATTATTATTTTCCTTTTTTGCATGGTTAAAACAGTAAAATCAATTAAAAAAAAAAATAGATTTGTTTTTGACACACTTTTGAAAATTAATAGGTTCGTTAAGTGGTTAAAAGGAAAAAGGAAAAACTGAGTTTATGCTTAGTTTTTCTTTTTAAAGTGGTTTAGAGCTATGATCTTAGTAAAAACTTTATCTTGTACCTCCCCTACATCAGATTCTATTATTGTCTTTTTTACTACAATCTTAAAGCTGACTATTATTTTTTTGGTGTTTTTTTTTATTATTGGCTCCACTACATAATCTCCTGGATTCAGGCTTCTGATCAACATCCCTCTCACAGTCTTACATCAGTAAAGAAGACTTTTAACAATTTTAACAAATGCTTAACTGAACCTTTTTTTTCTGTCTGCTGAAAAAAGCATCTGTAGTTCAAATTTTAAATACTATGTATATTAACCCTTCTAATTATGACCCCTCTAATTAAGGCTAAATGATCCTTCTTACTATTATTAGCAAAGGTCTTAAAGTCTTTATTTAATAAACTTTTAATATCTTATCTTAAATCCAACAAAATTTCTGAAAATTATTTCTGATTTTCACTTATTCTTTTGCTGACTTTTTAATTGAAATAAAAATAAAATAAGAAATAAGTAAAATAGTAAGAATAGTAAAGGTTCAATTGTGCATATGATATCGATTGTGCATGTGATATTTGATTGTGCATTAAATGAAGCAATAGCTATTGCTCTTGACATAGCAAGGATATAGTTAAAATGTTGATTTTCTCCATAAGTTATTAACATATGGTTTATCTGGAGTTGTTTTTAAGTTATTGAATGCGGTAGTGGTGTAGTGGTAGAGTGCTCGCTTCATAAGCGAGAGGTTCTGAGTTCGATTCTCACCACGTCCCTCGTAGTACCGCACTCAACTTGTTTCTCTGCGCAGTAGCCTTGTTCATCGAGGTTCGTGTTTCGGAGTTGAGAGAGGGTTATAACTAGTGATGTACCGATAACACTTTTTTGGCTGATGCCGATACCGATGCCGATGGATCGGAAAAGGCCGATACCGATGCCGATACCGATGAATTAACTAACTATTAAAGTTTTGAAGATATAAAGCCATAGAGCTTTAAATTGGGTAAATTTTTTCATGTAATCCATACTGGTAAACAAATACTTGGACCCAAATAAATAAACTTGCCTGTAAACAAAGTCAAAATAAACAATTTTTCTAAAAATTCTAAGCGATGCATCAAGTTTAGATTATTTATTATTTAATAATTATCAAAATGCAGGATAAAAGTATTAAAATGCCATTGGTAATGCATATTGGTAAATTAATAAAAAAAGGTCGATGCCGATACCGATTCTGATTGTACAAAAAGTGGCCGATTAAGCCGATGTCGATGCCGATTAATTGGTACATCACTAGTTATAACCACAAGTAGCCTCCTCAACTGTAGTGGCCTTCTCGGCCTTGGGGAGGTAAATTATAACAAAAAAAAAAATTATTTTTTTTTATAACTGGAGCGTTAAAGTTATTACTCATCTTCATTTCTAGTAACTTCTCTCTGATAACTTAATCTGTTACCTCCTAATTTGATGGTTTTGAGGCGGGCTGGTAGTCAGGTTTCCGAAAAGAAAATTAACAGGACTGAGACAATTGTATAGCTCATTGCTTAGGAGGCAGCGCTTTATCTATGAATGAGTCAAGTTCTCTTTAAACTTAAATCATCCCAAATATTAAACATAAAAAACCATCCTCACTATCTAATGGTTTTAATATATCTTATACTAATATTTGTGGTCTGCGAAGCAACCTTCCATCAGTTGAATTATACCTCTTGCAAAAATTCACCAGACTTGCTTGCTCTTAGTGAGACTAATTTAAATTCTGCTATTCCTTTTTATGATCTTAGTGTTGATGGGTTTTATTCTTTGGTTCACAAAGACTCCAATAGTCACATGCTTGGTTTGGGGTATACATACGCATCAATTCACCTATTTGTTGTGAAATCAGGTTCGAATCCTTTGACCATTTTTTTGTGTGCTTCCGCAAAGTGCCTCTTCACTCTATCACCTTTCTCTTTGTTCTTTATTGTTTTCTTTCTTTATAAGACTGCGCTCTTTTAGATTTTCTGATCAAATTGACCATAAATTGGCTCTCTTTATCCTTCTGCCAATATTGTTTTTATTAGTAACTTTCATGCTCATCACACTGAATGGCTTGGCTCTAATGCCACTGACCCTGCTGGCACTAAAACCTATAACTTCTGCATTTCTCAATCTCTTACTCGGATAGTTAACTTTGTGACTTGTTTTTCTAACAACCTTAATCATTTACTTCACTTCTTGATGTCTGTCTTGTCTCTGATCATAGCTTGTGTTCATTTTCTTTTTTTTCTCTCTTAGGTGGTTTTAATCATGCAAGGATCTCTTTAAATCTTTCATCTTGTACTTCCTTTTTGGACTCACATTATCATTGCACAACTTACTACTACGATAAAGCTGGGATTCTTTTGGTCATTTTCTTAGTGAGGGTCCTTAAACTAGTGTCTTTTCCTCTCTCAGCTGAAAAATTTACCTCCTGCATAATCTATTCCATCGTTTTCACCTTCTTGTGCAGCTGCTATATTTAATCAAAATCACTTTTTTCAAAAGAACAACTCCCTTGAGAACAAACGGCTATTTATTATTGCAAGAAATTGATGTAAAAAGGTTCTGTCAGATGCTAAGCTCCATTATTCTCAGTTCACTAAATCTTGTCTCAGAAGTTAGGCTCTAGAGACCTTTGGAAAATCTTCAACAGCGTTGATAACAAAAGAAGATCTAACATTCCATCTCTCTTCCGTTGCTAAAGTCATATCTCGAATAAACTCTTCTATGGTAATTTCGCACATTATATCTTGAGTCAAATAATTTACTGTCAGACAATCAATATAGTTTTCCTCTTAATCTACGGCTGATTTACTAACTGCTGTGATTGAAAGATTTTATCATGTATTAGATGGTGGCAGAGAAGCTAAGACAAGGTTTGGCATGCTGGTCTTCTCCATAAGTTTGTTTCATATTGTGTATCTGGGAACGTTTTTGAGATTATTAAATTGTTTCTTTTTAACCGCCTTATTAAAGTCATCCTCGAAGGCCAAAACTCTTCTTTATTTCCAGTAACTTCTAGGAAACCTCAAGGTTCTATTCTTGATCCTGTTTTGTTTCTTATCTACATTAATGATCTTCTTGACAACCTTACATCTAAAGTAGCTCTTTTTGCTAATGACTCAATTTTATACTCCTGTCTTGATAAAGAGTTTTCTCTTTTCAATCGGTCAGAACAGGCAGCTGATCTTGAATCTGATCTCACTTCTGTAACAGATTGGGGCTCACAGTTGCTTGTAAATTTTAACTCCAACAAAACTCAGTTATTTACTGCAAACAACTATTGCGTTACTGTCAGCATTCCTATATTAATGAATGGCAACCCCCTCACTGAGTCCTCTTCTTTATGTCTTCTTAGATTATCGTTTACCACTGACTTTACATGGAAACCATTTATACAATCAATTGCTAAATTAGCATCTGCTAAGGTTGCTTCTCTTTATCTTACTCACCATTTTCTCTCTCCTGATTCTATTCTCTACTTCTACAAATCTCTTATTCAGCCCTGTATAAAATACTGTTGTCATATTTGGGCTGGTTCTTTTAATAATGCTTTTTCTCTTCTAGACAAGGTCCAAAAACGCATTGTAAAGCAATTGGACCCACTTTATCTGCTAAGCTTGATCCTCTTTTTCATTGTTGTAAAGTTACATCTCTTTCTCTTTTCTACAAATACTATCATGGTCGCTACTTAAAAGAGCTATCATCTCTAGTTCTATCAACTAAAACTCATTCTCACTTGACTCTTCATTCAACAAAATCTTATTCTTTTATTGTGTCTGTCCCTGCATGCTCTAAAACTTTTATTTGTCTAGTTTTTTTCCCTTTACTTCAACCCTTTAGAACTCTCTCCTATCTTCATGTTTTCCTGATTCATGCAACTTTCAACTTTTTAAGTCTTCTGTCAACTGTTCTTTGCTCTATAACTTTTTTTCTTTCTAGTAACTCCCAACTTAATAATGGTTGCTAGTAGCCTTGTTGGGAGTGAATCAGGTTTGAAAAAAAAAAAAACTTCTGGGGTATTACAAGGTTTCTTTTTTATACCTGTTTGTTCTTTTCATATTTATCGATTTTCTATTAATCTGGTTTTTCTATTAATCAAAGTAAAAGAGTGGCTAGCAGAATAAAAAGATGCATCCTTAGCAGATGTTAATTTTGTTAAAATAGATTTGATATATGGTTTTCAAGAAAGATTGAAAGAAAAAGTTAATCCTAGAAGACAAAGGGTAGATAACTCATCAAGCACATTACCATTCATAAATATAGGAAGATCTAGGTTGTTACAATAAGGGTTAGCTGAAAAAAGTTTTATCTGAGTTTAAATTCACCAGCCACTGAGAGTCTCATGTTGTAGCAGAAGTGAGACCTTTTTCAAACTTAAATGCCTTCTTCAAGCAAACAGAGAGTGTTGGCTTCTTATCAAAACCAAAATAAATTGTAGCATTATCAGCCAACAATGGTACCTTAGATATGTGAATTTTTGGGAGATTATTAATGTAAATTAAAAAAAGTATGGGGCCAAGGATAGAATCTTGAAGAACCTCTGAAGCTACAGGAAAAAAAGAAGAGTGCTGTCCATCGAGGTTAACTTTTTATTACGATTGGCAAGGAAGGATTCAATAATTTTAAAAATGTTACCTTATACATCGTCAGATCACTCTCCAGATTTTTTGAAAATAGGGATAACAAATGCCGCTTTCTAGCAGTATAGAAAACAAGACTCTGATAAGCACTTGTTAAAAAGTTTTAAAAGTAAAGAAGACTGCTCCGGAGAACACTTCTGCAAGACTATAACAGGTTTGTTGTCTGGACCACAAGCTGTAGAAAAGTCTAAGCAAGAAATCATTTTAGATATAGAAGCTGGAGTAATACGAATGTCAAGCAATGGATAAATCTGTTTGTCGGCAATATCAGGTAGAACATAACTAGTGGAATCAAGAGATGATATTGATGAAAGTTATTAGCAAGTTATTCAGCTTTGTCTTTTGGTGAGGTGACAAAATCTGAACCAAGAGAGGTGGAATAGCAGATTTGCTCTTATTATAGACACTGTTAAAGATTCTTCAGAAGTCTCGGGAACCTAATTTTTTAGATGAAATATGACATTTTGTGACCTAAGAATAGCGTGCTTAGGCATTAGAAAAAGCCTTTTTACAATGGTTTCTAGCCATAGTTAACAGACATGTGTTTTCTCTAGAATTGTAGAGAAGAGTGAAGAGTGAGGTTTGAATTGGAATTGTCAAAAGGGAATAAAAAATCCCTTGTCAGCCTGAGTTCAAGAAGTTACATGAGAAGCACATTCATCAGTGGAAGACAAAAGATTTTTACCCAAGAACCATCACAAAGAAAATCACAGAATGAGTCCCAGCCAGTTTTAAGGTAGTTGTAAGAGGTATGATGAAAGGGGGGTTCTGAATGAAGAGATAAAACCGTTATCAGAAGTACATAAAGGTAAATGTGGAGAAACTGAGCATTGACTAGGATTAGTAGCAAGACATAAGTCAAGTAGAGGTTGTAAATTATTTGTAAAATATTTTAGATGGCGATTTGGAAAGTTGACTCTTTGGGTTAGAGATTGAGAAAGGCAAAAGTTGTGGGCCTTAAAGCCTACAGAGTAATTAACTCTAGAGCCATTCGAAGTGATGAAAATTAAAGTTGCCAACAATACCAATATTGGCTAAAGGATAAAGAGAATTTGATTAGAAACAACATCGAAAAGAGTGTAGTCTTAAGATAAAAGAGATTATAAAACATGATAGAGGAAAGCACATAAAAGAATAATTTCCATTCATAAAAGACATAAATGAATAGTTTTCTTTTCTTTATTATTTTTTTGAATAAAACATTTCAAGTATTTTTTTTTAAGCAATTTACAAAAAGCTAACAACAGTTCAAAATTAAACAGCAGATTGTTTTTAAAGAACTCTTAGTGAAATAAAAACTTTATTATAAATATTATATTTATTACAGATTGGTGTTTGTCCACTTCTTGATAATCAACCAGAAGACAATTATCTTTATCAAATAATAGTTAATACTGGAAGCCGAAGAAATGCTGGAACCAAATCAAATATCTTTTTTACTGTTGTTGGTAAATTTATAATTATAACTTTATATATTATATGTATTAATAAAATGTTTTTAAAGTATAGACAAATACATGTGTTTGTGTGTGTATGTATGGATATAAAAAAATGTTTGCTTGTCTTAGTCTTGCATAAAATGTCACTGAGGATGTCAT